>NC_090874.1:11851064-11863564 GCF_036669935.1 Montipora foliosa | reverse complement strand
TTCAATCATTTAGAATGATGTGTAGCTTTAGTTTGAACTGTTTTTGGCTGATATGTTGGGCATATTTTACACTGTTGCCTTCAGAATGGCGATGAGTTAAAATTACGGCTTTGTCTTTCCAAGTATCTTCAATAAACTCCGGAGCTAACTTATTTTATCTTAAACTCAGAAACAAAGAAATGCTTGGGACCAGTAAAGTACTGCAAAAGGAGCATGTGACGTGACGTTCCCGTTAGCATTGCAATTGGTCCTTGTTGGAGCATGTTCTCGCCGCAATTAGCGCACGGTTCACTCGCTACGTTTGTAGTTGTTATAGAACCTTAACCGACTTAAATTTACTAAAACTTTAAACTCTATTTGACAACGCCGCGGTTGCAACGTGCCTTACCTTAAATTCCACAAACATGTGCTGCGTAAGTCAACTTGTTTTTCATTTGCTTGTGAAGTAGAATAATTCATGAACTATGGAATGATTTGGAATAATTTTACAGCAAAAAGTGCGTCTAGTTTAAATGAAAACCGCGCAAGATATTGACTTTCTAGGAAGAAAAGAAAAGGCTTTTTTGTCTTCTCGGGGGCTAAAGATTAGTTTATCTCTGTCCGTTTCCCGAGAGATCAATTTCACGAGCCAATAAGCGAAGAAGTCTTTTTTACTAGTTACAGCGAAAGCGGATTAACTATATGACGTTTTTAAATGGTAAATGGAGGCTGGAGGCAAAAGAAATAAACAAAACAATACAAAGAAAAAAAATAAAAATCAGGGAAGATTAAGTAACGCGGTTATTCTGATGTAAATCTCACTCGAATGTAGTAGCCTTCTCTAATTACTGTAGAACCATTAAGTACATTGGTACAATTTGATGAAATCTGTCCGCCACGTTTAGAATGTCAGTACGAAGCTTGATTGCACAACTGTACAAGAGATAAAAATCGACGAAAGGTTGAAAAGCAAGCCGAAATTGTTGACACAATAAGAAATCCGGCCCTCGAGCTGAATCGCCAGAGGCTATGCTTTTCAAAATCACAGCTATGAACTTTGTTAGTACTTTAAAAAGCCAATTCATGTTTTATGACCATAAATTCAGGCATTCGTTTTAGCATCACCCATTGTGTCTTTATTACTTTTAATAGTAGGTTGCACGTAAACTCCCGCAGAAAAAAAAGCTAAGATATTAAAAATAAAACTCCTTCCCCATTCCCACGAAAGAAAAACAAGGAAACAAGAAAGCGAAAGAGAGTCAAAAGGCCTCCAAAGGCATCCTTGTCTTCCTCAAAATGATCTTGAACATGCAAAACCATAGATATTGTGAATAAGAACTTCCGCAAAGGAAAAATAGGTATATACTTATGACACCAGCTTCGTAAAGAAATGAACTGAATTGGCTGAAACATTACTCAACAACAAAAATCGTTACTACGTAACTGCATGGCAAATGTCACAGTTCAATTTACAATCAGGGGTACTTATGAGAGAATCGATGAAAATTTTTCGAAAAGACGAAGGTCATGCAAGAGTTTAAAATTAAATGAAATCAAAATTTGATAATTTTCGGAGGGCTAACTATGTTGTGACTTTTCATAAAAAAAAAAAAGGGCAGATAACATTTTCAAAGTGGCAAAATCAACCAGTGAATTCACTTTTCGGCTTCCAAGTCCCTAAATGTATCTGTTCCATACATTCTCTGTTAGAGAATCAGCACACGCGCATACTTTAATTTATCCGCAGGTTTTTAAAATCCACACCCAAATATTGCGTATAATCCTTATCACAGATGCAGGAACACTTTATGTGGTCAAACTAAAAAAATTGGCGTCGAGTTCCAAATTCATCTCAGAAGGAACGGTAAGAAGGCATTGCAAAACACTGAATCAAAACTGCAGCTATTGAAATAAAAATTTCGGAAACAAATGTTTAATCGGATGCCGCCATGGCCATGTTGAAAAAGGAAGTTTTCAACACTTCCAAGAAATATATCAGTGCTCTTTCATTAGCTATAATCCCCTCTTTTTTTTATTAGGTCTTTAATCTGTAGCATAAATAATTTTATCTTTTTCCTATTGAACGTTTGGATACTCCGATCTTGGCACAAAATTACCTGTGTCTTTGTAAGTAATAACGATTTTAAGGTAATAGAGAAACATTTTCTCTGATGCCAATTTAAGAAAAAGTCTTCGCTTTACTCAACTAAAGGCTTCCGAGTCAACATTCATGAATTTCCCATAAAAGATCGCAAAGAATATAGAGAATTCTTACCTCACATTCGGCTGCTATGCCGGTTTCTTGCATTTGTTATTAAATTCTCGGCACACACTCCACAGCCTCGAATTCCGCAGCTTAACAAAAGGCCCCGAAATGACTTTCTTCTCTTCACCTACATTTGATAAAACGAGAAATTGTCATCGCGTCATAACTGAATATGTAAATTTGTTCCCCTTGAAGGATCAAGTGAATAAGACTTCCTGCATAGCTTGTTCCTCACTGATAAATTACGCAACAAATTGGGCGCAATTTACGAAAACGTATTGAATTAAACCGTGGGCGGCATTGAACCGAATTTTCGAAATTTTGCGCTGCTGCAACGCTTTTAAAAATTACCAATTGAAAGGACGTTTAGAGAATTACCGTCAGTGATGTTTTCTGCACAATCACGGGCAGTAATCACCTTAAATTTCCACTTAGAAATGTTTATGTTCAACACATTGTTAGTTGACGTGCGATTTTCTCGCTGACCTAACGACATCAGCCTGTTGGATCAGTCGCAGCAAAGCGGATCACACTTCATTGTGAATTGAGTAATTTGTACGGAAACGAAACGCTCCATTCTCATCCAATCCAGTTTTAAGACAGAAATTTTGTTTGTTGAAAGGCAATCTTTTTTTAACCGCAAAACGGCGTAAAAGACATTTTTCTGTCATTAACTTCTGGGGAATTCCTTCCGGAACTTTTATTAATTTTCTAATGTCGTGGTTTAAAGGGTGACAAACAATGTATGGTTGGGTAAATAGCTTAATGTCGGCTTGTATATATATAAAAGTATTTTCCACCTGCAGTCGTAAGTGCATGCACTGGTAAACTTTTAAGTAATATATCACTTTAGTAGTAAAACACATACATCCTCAAATCTTTTCAGAAAGAACAATTATGAACTGCCATTGAAATAGAAGAGTATTCGCAAGTAACTGATTCGACGGATTTTTTTCCACAAGAACGAGTTTAGAAATATCCTAAAGCATCCTCTACAATCATTATATAATATAAACATAGCTATATGCTATATATTATATGACTATAATATATATATATGTATATATATATATATATATATATATATATATATATATATATATATATATATATATATATAACTGCAGACAGTACTGTTTCGGCCTCCTGGGCCTCATCTGTGCAGTATATATATATATACATTTTTTTTTCCTTATTTTTTTCAAAGCAAAGGAACATTAGATGCATTGAAACGACGTGTTTATGCAATCTAACATCTTACACAAACAGAATGGCTTCTTGCCAATATTCACTCAGAACTTTAAAATGTGTTTCGACACAGTATATCTGGACCGTAATTCCACCTTATCTAAGATGATATATTTGGAACGATAATCCCTTTCATTTCTCGTTCTGTCGACGAGTACGTCACCAAAGGACAATTTACGGATCAGCCTTGTATACATTCCTGTAAGTCGTACCTTATATGTACAAAAGCTGTTCTCCTCTTTTTGACGGAAAACCATTACCGCTTATTTTATTAAGGCTCCATTAGCTTCGGCATACAACTACAACAAGGTGACAATAACAACGTGTTTTGAATGGTAAACGCATTTTGGTTTCCAGCAAGGTAAATGAAACGTTCAGTAAGAAATTTAGCTGCCAGTAAAGTAAAAAATCAATGTTGCTTTAATACAATTAAAAAAACTCGAGCAATTTTGACTAAACCAAATCAAATCCTCGCACTTTGCATTTTCAATTCAAAAAGTTGCTTTGAAAATCTGAAAAGGCAGCATTAATTATTTTAACCGATCATGATAAGAAAGCAGGTTGCTAAGTTGCAAAAAGATCCAGCGGAAACATTAGAAACGGAGAGGCCCCACCACATGCGAGCTGAATAACTGCCAGTACTTTTTGTTTGTCTGTTTGAGACCATTTGCGCAGCAAATTATAATTTGGTGTCATATAGTTAAAAATCTCCCTTAGTCCGTACATTTTACCCGGTCGTTTGTTCAAAATACCTCATTCTTTTGCCACAAGAGACGCCACCTGCCCCGAAAGCTAAAATCCATTATTTCAGGCTCAAAAGCTGTGGAAATTTATAAAGTTTTCCAAATACAATAATTAAAGTTATCAGGCTACCAGTTTTCAAGTCCACCTAAATTCGTTTCGTTGAAGTTGTGTCATGATTTCTAATTAATGAAGCTGGTTTCCGTCAAGACTGACTAATGCATCGCCTAATGGTTCAGCCTCAGTTGACATCGACGCAAATCGGATCTGACGACACAGGAAATAAATTATTTCGTGGGTGTGAAATGACAGTTTTTTAACCTTACTTGCTCCAAGGAAATGTGAATTGAACACCAGGCGAACGCTATATCAGCTCACTGGCTGTTGTTTTTTTTTTCAAAAGACCATAAAGTATCCTATCGAATTTACTTCCTTGTTTTTTTATTCATGAGGACATCCTCTTTTTTATCAGTTTATCCCGATTCTTTATGCTGTGATTGTCTTCTGACACAGTGAGTCTTAACTATAGTTACTTAGGAAAAATGTTTAAGTAGAAAAAAAACAAGAGACAACTATTTGATTGAAGCATTGAACTTAGAATTACGGGTATATACGGTTTTCGCTATAACCGACGCCCGCGATATTTGCGACCTGCAGGTCCAGCACTGACTGTTCGCCATGCGCTCTTTAATTGAGACTGCTCGCAGTCTACTCATTTTTCTCAGTTGCCTGTGTCCAGAGACACTACCTCGTTAAGCACGAGTGTGGTGTCTTCTGCAAGAGGTTATGGACCAAAATCAAATCGTCGACAATTTCACACATCTAGGACATCCTATTGAAAAGCAGTTATTAATTAACACTAATGGCGATCGTCATTGTCTTTCTCTTTGGAACAAAAGTATTCGTAGAATAAAAGGCCTCCGGTAGCACATATGTGGAAATAGTTGGGACAATCGCCATGTGACGAAGTTACACCACGCGATTTGTCCTCTGATTATGGTGAAAATAATCTCGCTTATCCCATTTTGGGAGAATTTCCTTTGCCAGGCCGCGAGTAAAATATCACATAGACCGTATTCATAAATGGCGGCCAAGAAATTTGTCTTTTGTCTTAATGCCGATCACTGTCCTCACTAGCCTCGTTAGAACGGACAAATTAAAAAAAAACGTTTGCTTCAAAGTGAGGCTAGTGAGGATGATTAGCACAAAGACTAAAGAATAATTTCTTGGCCGCCATTTATGAATACGGTCTATGTATGATTCGGTCTCTGTAGAAATAGACGGACATTGACATTTGAGGGCCCCTCATTTGCAAGGCCCCTCAACTTAAGGGGGGTGAGGGGGCATTGTCCCCAGAAAATGTTGACATCTAGAGGCTCGGAAATACCATTTTTAGCGCTCTACAACAAGTTGCAAAAAAAAAACACCTTTTCTAGCTTCCAATACCCGCCGTATCTAGAATTTAAACCTTTCTCACTTCCATTCCCCTCTCCCCCTTTCAATGTTAACTGTTTAAGTTTGCAACAAATTTTTCGTCTTGCTAGCAACACTGATAAGGGGAAGAACGGGACTGCAGTGTGAGAGATAATAGGTTAATTAAAAACGCCCCAAGAAGGTGAATTGTCTCCACTATTTTTGCAACTTGTTGTAGCAATCGATCTGAATAATTTCAAAAAGCAGTATGATTCATTTTTTATAATGCAGCTGGGCACCACCAGAAAACCGCAATCTGAACTTCCATTGTTCGTCTACTGTCTTATTTACGTACACAGACAGCAAAATTTGCATTTTCTAACGACTTTCATAAGGTGCTTTCACGTGACGTCACGGCGGCCATGTTGGTGTCCCCAACTAATCCTCCGGGAATCGAGCTCTATCATCATGCAAACGCTTTCTTTTGTTTCGGTGGAAAAACAAGCTTACTGATCAGGTGAGTGAAAACACTCTCTTGGAAGCCTTACTATCAAATCAGTCGACCGAAGCTTATTCAAGAATCAGTACGTAAAATAAGCAACGTCGTAATCATATGGTCGAATGAACAATGATGAAGTCTGACAACTAGTTAGGTGATTTAATGTGAAATGGCCGAATTTCGTCACCTACCTTAGGGCTTCTTGAATCCAAAAGAAAAAAAGTGTGTTTACATTGCTGATACTTCTTTGATGCAGTTCAGTGGAAGCGAAAAATCACCGCACACCCAAACGAGGTTGGCAAGGCCACTTATTTTCAATTCAAGATGGCGACAAACACACTTGTCTGAATGCAAACGGCACAAAAATGAGCTTTCTTCCTATTGCCGGTTTTCACTGTCACACCATCATCAAAACCATTCAATAAATTAAGTCAAGAATCAAAGAGATAAAAGAAGATGAATATTCAAACAGTCTCACAAAGGTTCAGCTCTGTGCGATGTTTCGTGCGGGATATATTCGCAGAAATGTTTTACTCAAATTTATAAGGAGAGACGCCATGTTTGTGTCCCTCTCAGGGGCACAAACATGGCAGCCGGGTGCTGACAAAAAAATATGTTATCGAGTTTTGCTATAAAAAGCCAGTAGTCGTCTTCTGAGGGCTCATTATACTCATACAAGGACTGTTCAGATTGCAAAATCTCAGCAGATAAGTCACTTTTTTAACGTACGTGATAGCATTCTCAACCGCAATTTTAATATCGTGTCACGCAAAAGCTTAGAAATTCAACCTTGCTTTATCACAAGACGAAAACCCCTATCAAACTGAAAATTTGTGAAAAGACAAGTCTTCAGCTGTTCTAATAACTAACTAAACTAAAATCTCAAAAAAATTGATAATTCCTTATTTTTTAGTTTTGATGACGTCACGTGAAAACCTAGAATTGCATCTATATTATTGCTGCAAAATTGAGAGTGTAGTTATGGATAAAAAGCAACGCCGAGATTGCATTGTTTGTCACGAGCTGCTTGCTGTAACCAGAGTAATCGGCGACATGTAATCAAGTAGCCGGCGTAATTCCGGCGGTCGCCGGCTCGTTTTGAAAACCCTGCCGGGGCGGCCATCGAAGCTGAGTGAGTCTTAGCAAACTTTATGAGGCGATTATCCAAACAGAGTTCAGCCTGTGTTTAGCCAAATGGCGTTCCCTTGCCAGTTATACTGCTTTTCACTGTCGAACACACTAATAGCCATTACTAGCTGAGCAAAAGAAGAAAGCATTTATCTATGTAGTACAAGCATAAGCAACTTACTTTTAGAAAGCTCTTGGCCCAGTTGTTTTGTTCAAAGCCAGATGAAACTAAATCCTGGATAACAGAAAACTTGAATTACTGTTAATCTTTCGATTTGAAAAAAAAAAAGTTTGTAGCCTTCAATTCTGACATAGACATTTGCTTGCTTCTTTTTAAAGGACTAAGCTTCAATATTTAGTTGACTCGGCGGATATTTAATCGCAAATTGGTGTTAATCAGACCTTGACGACTGTATCCTGAAGGTAAATTATTGAACAATTTACCTTCCTAAATAGGAAAGTATAAAATTAATTAATTGTGCTCACGGGTCAGTAATGTTGAGAGTGCAGAAACATCTGAAGCAACCTTGCTACGACTTTTTTCAACTTGAAAAGTCATTGGACTTTCATTAGCTAAACAAGAAATGATGCGTGCTTTGTAATCAGTGGATGTTTAACGCACTTGTGACGATTTATCAGTAGTTTGGGAACTGTGACCTTGAGTGAAAACCACTTGAATGAGTTTGGGAAGTTTGGAAAGCAATCAAGAAGTTCGGCATTCCGTTTCCATCGAAAGTTCCTGCGTGCTTCACTGAAGAAGTTTATTTCAAGGGGAATAGTTGATTTCTCTATTAGTAAAGCTGAAACATTACGCACGTACGTACGAACTGAACTAATACTGGAGTATTCTGAGTATTTAAATTACGAGTGGCCATTCTGTTTCGCTTCGGTTGTTCGGAGATAAGTGGCGTTTTCACTTATCAACTGCGCCGCTAAACAAGCCGAATGCATTTAATTAATAACCACTGTTCACTAAAGTTAAGTGTGATTCTAAACATTTAAAAAGGACAGGACATTTTTAATCAATGAACGGAACTTGATAAATTGAATGCCGAAACAAAGTAACGACATAGAATTAATTATCTGTCTTGTTTATCACGAAGGCGGTGCTCTTGGCGGTAAAGCCAAACCAAAAAACCAACTCGTTAGAAAGATCTTTTGTTTACCGTAGGGCAACTGCGTGGAATGCACTTCCATCTATGTAACTTTTTTTTTTTGATGAGTAGTTTCAAAGCATTTTTGATTATAAAATTAAATCAGATGACGCTTTTGCAATAGATATGATTAATTATGACACGATTTAAGTGGTCCCAGGGCTAATATTAAACTAAAATCAACCGATCAGCTCGCTTCATTTCTTGTTTCGCGAGGGCTAATATCGAATAAACCACGCGATTAAGCGCAATGCAAGATAAAAAAATCAAGATCAAGATGGCGGATAGAAGGAACTACTTTTCGCGCAAACATCAATACAGAGTCCCGATTGGATTAGTTGACACATAAATCTTGAAATATAAAAAGAAGAGTATCCCGGTATCACGCATGTTCTAGTTGTAACGAATGTCATCACTTATCAATCTCGTCACCAGAGCCCACGGATCTTTTGGTAAGCGCCAAGACACGGAGCTCTGGAATATTCAATTCCAGAACTGTGTTGATTGGCTAATTGATTTATCAAACTGCTCATGCTTAAACTACCGGCCGAGTGTAAAATAGCTTGTAATTTACGAATATGGAGCAAAACTTTCCAACTAAACTTGTAATTACGAAGATTTGTCGCTGCTGTTGTAGACCCTTGAGCTCTAATGATCCTCCGATTTCACTTTTCGGTCAAACCGGAACTCCTAAAATCTTGGAGTTCCGGAAATTTATTATTCCGGAGCTCCGTGGCTTGGCGCCGACCAAAAGATACGTGGGCTTTGGGAACGAGATTAAATCACTTATGAGCTAATCGGAAGCGACGTTATAATTCGTGCGGGAATTTTCACGTGCGCGTGCGTGTAAAGAAATTCTTGATTATGAAACAATCACTAATGAGCTAAGGGCTGAGAGGAATTTTCACGCGTAAGTGTAAATTTCCCGCATGAATTATAACGTCACTTCCGATTGGCTTATAAACGGTGACATTCGCTACGTCTCGAACACGAGCAATACCGTAACACTGTCCTTTAACATTTTCTCACGGACTCGAATAACGGTAAAGCAGTTGAAGTGACGGAATCCTCATCTTTAAGCGAGAAGTACTATACAGAAATATCATGAAAGTATACAAATTCTAAATGCAGGTTCCAGTCGTGTAATAAATCTTCTGCTGACCAAGCTGGCCCTCGGGCCCGTTTCTCGAAAGACTCGGAAAACTCATCGGGCCCGAAAGTTATTTGTGAATTGAAACTGCTATCCGCTAGTTTTGGAAAGCTGATCTTTTAAAGTGCCCCTGTGATCAAAAAAACCACTTCCTTTTTTCCTTCAGATTTTGAAAGTGTGTTTGCTTAACATCTGACTGGCAAAATTTTGAGCTTTGATTTTTATCCAAAGGCCGTTTACTTTAAGTGTAAGTTTTGGATTTCACGGTCCGCCATTACTCACGTCCAAAACTGACCGATTGGACCTCAGACGGTTGGATCCAGGGAAAAGTGACGTCAGAGGCTCACTAGCTTAAAATTTCAGCGTGTGAACGCAGCTTATTATATATGCAAAGCGTGAGTTTAAAAGTCTGAAAGCCCAAAACCCCCGTGCTGCATATTAATTCTGCGACGTACACACGTATTGCATTCTTAAACTAGTGAGCCTTCGACGTCATTTTCTCCTCGATCCAGCTCTCTCAAGAACATAATGTTAGTAATGGCGGACCATTAAATAGGAAAATTACAGTTAAAATAAAGAGGTGTCTTTTTGAAATCAAGGCTTAAAACGTGGGTCACTTAGTGTTTTGTTAACATAGTTTTGAAATCCAAAGAAAAATATGAATTGATTTTTTGGTCACAGGGGCACTTTAAGGTGTTCTCGAGATAACAAAAAGCAGAAGTTTGATGACTTAAATCCAAGGTTGTTTTGATCGGCCTCGAGTGCTCAGGAAATATGATCCAATATGGTCCTTTCCCTTCTTAAAATACATAGGGAATTGTAACATCCGAAAATGGCGCGAAAAGTTTCGGGACTTTCGAGAAAAGGACTCCTGGGGCCCGTTTTTCGAAAGTCCCGAAACTTTTCGGGCCCTTTTCGGGTGTCACAATCCGCGCTATATCTTATGAACAGAGGGACTTTAAGACATTAAACTTCACAATCATTTTGCTTTTTGTAATTTTGAAAGCATGTCAAAAGAACAGCCTGCCAAAGCAAGCAAATGACAGTTTCGTATTAGGCTTATCGGGTCCGAAAAGTTCTCGGGAGGTCCGAGAAACGGGCCCCTGGGTCGTACTGAGGGAATATCGGTCCTCGGTTTTTTAGGTATGGACCTCGCTCCGATCTGTCTGTGTTGCCAGTATCTCGGGGTCGATATTGAGGGTCATGAAGAGGTAAAATGGGAGCTGGGATTGACCTGATTTTTCTGTGTGAAATGAGATTTGATCCCTGGGAACTGGGATTTTGTTACTGGGAATGCGAGATAAAGAGTCATTGGTGCAAATGAGATCTGCATTATTAGAGGTCATCAGGTATTCCTTCTGCTCAAAATTCCTGATGTCAAATATTTCAAGCGGTCTTCTTGCGTTCCTGGCCACTGCCATGTGAGAGAATGAGGTCCTTCCTGATGCCAACAGACTTGTTTTTGAACCTCAAAGCTCCGTCCCTACCTACAACATCCCTTGTTTGTTTGTTTGTTTGTTTTTTTGTTTGTTGTTTGCTTGTTCAGTGAAATGATCTGATGTAGCGAACGGTCTTGTATGTCGATTTGGTAGCTTGGTAGCAGGACTATTTTCTAATATCATTAACAAGCACGCAACAATTTAGCTCGATTTGAATCAAAATATTTCGGACGAATCTCTCAGCCTCTTCAGCCGAACCGCTTTCGAACTTTTGAAAGGGTCCCGTGGCTCTATGATGTGCGTTTACGACAGCCAATTTTCGGGTAAAAAGTTTTCAATATATCTCAGATAACACTATTAGCCATGAAATCTCGTCTTAAGTTTATACTTTCATGTCTTGAAAATGCATGAGAACAGAAGTTAGTTTCTCAGTATTAAAGATCAACTTATGAGCGCCATTTGGAGTGGCATTATTTTGTGGGCAGAGCAATATGGGTATAAATTAGAACAGACAAACAATTTTACCCTTTATGAACAATGTGCCATGCATATATATAAAATCGGTTCATAAATTGAGTCGAGGATATTGAAATCCATGAGTTAGCAACTTAGGGCAAAGGGAGCCCGCACGATCCGTTTGTGCAACCGTTTGTAATTTTATATTAACTGTATTGGATTCACCGTTCGCTTCTTCTGAAGCGATATATCGATAAATATGTGCATGGACCAATGCTAAATAAACGTTGTATTACCTTACCTGCAGTGTACTGTAGTTCTTTTGCCTCAGAAGTGGTATTTTGAGCGTGAATATTTCGGCCATTCTTCTGCGAAGTTTGAAAGCGGAGCGATGCGATTTTCTGGGGAAAAATCGCCCGGCAGTGGAGCCCTTCAAAAATTACCTTCCACCCTTGTCTTTCTATTTAGAGGCACAGTAAACAACGAACTCGAAATCTTCAAAATCGCTCAAAATGTATACCCCTTTTGAGGCGAGAGAACGACAGTACAACCCATGTAAAGTAATACAACATTTATTAATTTTAGCGTTAGTCCATGGATATATTTATCGATATATCGCTACAGAAGAAGCAAACTGCGAATCGAATTCATTTATTATAAAATTACAAACGGTTACACAACGGATTGTGGGCTCCCTGCTCTTATGTCTCGTCCACACGTATCCGGATATTTTTTAATCCGCAACTTTTTCTTTGCGGATTCAAAACGTTCCACTCTGGAGAGCGGGTTCAAAAAGTTGCTGATTCGCCGGATACGTGTGGACGGAAGGCGAATCCGTAAAGAAAAACCCTAACCGTAACCCACCCTGAATTTGCTATTTTTCGTCGAAATGACAAAATAAAATAAAATAAAAAATTGGAGAGTGTAAGAGTGTCCGTAATGCCAATAGGTCCGCAGCGCGTGCATAAATCACGAAAATAAACAGGTCTGTTGGAAGCGTGCTTGAGTTTTAACAAATGAGCCCCAA
>NC_090874.1:11798564-11846064 GCF_036669935.1 Montipora foliosa | reverse complement strand
TATAAACGAAAACCATCCGTCTTCAGCCTAAGAGTTATATTTGAGACGCAATCAAGATTGCTTAGGATTTAGTGTCTTCTCAAAGGCAAAGATACTTTTGCTGTTTTAGTAACAACGAGTTGGGTTTATGCATCTTGTAAGTAAATTCAAATCAAGTAAAAATGAATGAAACACACAAAAAAACCTTCTGCGTGTATTGCAGTGGAAACACTTGGAGTATTTTCGCTTCATTTCAGCAATTTAAAGTAAAGAATGCGTGTTTAATTGACAATGAAACCACGGGAAACAATTGGTGCGTGACTTGAACCTCAATCGTACTTGAATGTAATCATGCAAGCAAGAGGTTTTTTGCCAAATGCTTCATATGAACTCTTTCAAACCGCTTTCATAACCACTTAAAATTGCTTGAAGCTAGGTTATTTCCCTGAGAGGTTTTTAAAGCGAACCATTTTTAAAACGATGAAAACGAACTTACCGGTTAGCAAATCTCCCAGATGAGTTGCAATCCTTTGTAGTGAAACGACGTAAGATGTAAGTTGTTCGGAGCCTCAAAAGAGCAGGTTCTAACGTTCCCGTGTCGATTTGTTTGTTTTGATACGGGTTTCGTGTAGAAATTAAGTAGTTTACGTCACACAAAGCTTATTACGTTTCGACTGGAAACGCTCGTCATTCTCGGACACCGAACTCTGAGTGCACCAGCATTCCACTGAGTGCTGAGTGCACCAGCATTCCACTCCTTCCGAGTTCTGTTGAGTGCCAAGGGGTCAAGAGCTAAGTTTCAGTGTACATGAAACAGGAAGTTGTATGTATGGCGCGAGATCTCTCCCCGTCTACCAGATGGTGTGTTTTCAGTTAGTCATGAAAGGATTGATTGTATTGAATACTCTGGATAGCTAGTAGTAGATTGAAATCAAATCCTGGGGCGAAAGAAATTAGACAGCAGAGGACTTCCCTTGCAACTGAATCGAATCAGTGATGACTGAAAGTATCTACCCTTTTTTGCTCGCTTTTTGGAGTTGTTTTTATTTTTAGAATTAAACATTTATTTGGACTCTTGCCTTGCCGTTTATTCATACTGAGGACTTCCGAGGACTCCAGTATCCCAATAAATGTGACCTTCCAGATCAGTTCGTAAAACCTGGTTGCAGGCATAAGTACAAACAACGTACGCGACCGAATTAGATTCTTTTAGTGTCTTTTGTTCTATCAAAGGGAAGTAATGATCAAGACGTTACCGAGCCACGTATGTTGATTGGATTTATGCATCTTTTGCTAGTTATAATGATCGAGACAAAGACAACTCACCGTAGAGGAGTCCCAGCTCTACAATCTTTTTTTCGTCTTTCCATGAGTTTCTTCAATCCACTGGAAAGGGCGAAGATCATGCATCATGTCATTCTTAATTCGCACGGATCTCATAAATATGCTAATTTCATTACGAGGCTTTCAGGAGTGGAACGTTATCTCACGGTTTTCCTATTTCAGACCACGTGACGTTCTCAAGGAATTTTCGTTTTGTTTTTTCATAAGTTATTCGAACATAAGCACGTGCGCAAAACGTTACTTGAAACTGTTCTCTAGAGTAACGCCACGTGGTCTGAAATGGGAAAACAAAAAATTACAAGCAATCGATAGTCAAGCAATCGATGGTGTTGCCATGGGTTCACCATTGGGCCCTGTCTTAGCCAACATTTTTATGTGTGCTTTTGAAGAAAAGTGGTTGCTGAACGCCAAAGTTAATCCTTTATTTTGGAATCGTTACGTTGATGACACATTCACCATGTTCCACAACAAAGACAGTGCAAATGACTTTTTGCACTATTTGAACGGCTGTCATCGCAATATTAAATTCACCATTGAATTTGAACATAACAATGCAATTCCGTTTTTGGACATTCTTGTCACACGTAATCAAAACAACGCTTTCACGACATCCATCTACCGAAAGAAAACTTTCACAGGTCTCTACACGAAATGGGATTCCTTCACTCCACGAAAATACAAAATAAACCTCATCCGCTCCCTCACTTATCGCTACTACCGTCTTTGTTCATCTGGTTCCTTGCTACAATCTGCCCTCATTGATCTTCGAAAACTCCTTCTTCAGAACGGCTACCCACAAGGCATAATCAACTATCATATCAACGATGTTTTGAACAAAAACAGACAACATCAGCATAGCGATCCAGTGTCTACAGTTCCTAAGAAAGATATTGTTATCCTACTTCCCTACTTAGGTTTGCAAAGCAACCAAGTCGCTAAACGCCTGAAATCTTGTGTGTACAAATTCTACTCTTGTGTTAACCTTAAGATTGTTTTTCAGAGCACTCGATGTATAAAATCTTTCTTTCCTTACAAGGACCGTATTAATCGTTCACAACAATCCAGAGTTATTTACAGAGCAAATTGTTGGGATTGTAATGATTTTTACATCGGTAAAACTAAACGGCGGCTTCACGATAGAAAAACCGAACATTTTAAGGCCCTAGCTAAAAATGACAATACTTCAGCCATTGCTGACCACGTCAAGGCCACTGGACATAACATCAAGTGGGATCATTTTGATATTTTAGCGAAGGGCTAAACTGACTATCATTGTAAAATAAAAGAGACCTTCTTTATTCAAGAACTTGAGCCAGCTTTCAACGTCAACGTCGGAAGTGAAAAGCTGATGCTTTATTAATCTTTTCTGTTTTTATTATTATTATAATTATTATTATTATATATTTTACTGTTAAGTATTTGCTTAATCTAGGTTCCAGTCCCCTCATCCGATTTGTTATATATAAATAGCTGTTTTAAATTTCAACGGTTACTTTTGAAAATGTATGTAGAGCACATACGAAACGTCAAGTCATTATCAAAATGAAAAAGTTCAATATGTTTATCACTGCTGTTTGTGTCTTATTTTTGATCAAACTACGATGGCCCAAGAACAAAAGTATTTACGATATTTTTATAGAGTTATGACATTAGAGTTAGAGTTAAGTTTCCAAAATCCTGAATTCAGAAATACAGAAAGTATCCTAAACATGCATAAAAGCTAACCTTAGGCCTAAGGTTAGCTTTTATGAATGTTGGCTGAGGATTTTGGAAACTTAATTAACTCTAACTCTACGACATAATTCTATGAAAATAACTCTAAGAATAGCTGTCCCCAAGCTAAAGGGGTCTATTAGGTGTAAAGATTGCAATTTAGTACTTTTACACTACACCGACAATGTAGTTAGGGTGAATCAAACAAGCGGTTTTCGTCTCCTTGTCGGTCCTTACTCCGTGTTGGTCCTTGCTCATTTGTTCTCAGCGCTTGTTTTAACTTTAGGAACAAAGCCGGAAAATGGACTCTTTATAATGGTACTTCATATTGGAGCTCAACTATGAAGCACCACGGTAACCCCGTGGTTGTGACGTCATCATACGACCATCCGTACGTCCTAGTTCCCCGAGCCGTCTCTCTTCCTCCCTCGAGAAAGTACCTTGGTTACGGCTGGTCACGTGTCTACCACAGTTGCAGTAGAACGAAGGTTATATTTTTTGCCTCCACTGAACTCATCTACTGAGCCAATCTCTTGACTGAGCTCAGTAGGGAGCGGAAGTTAAACATCGCGTGGCGCGGAAATGTCTATTTATCTCAAAGTAATTATTTCCCGCATCCTGTTGAAAGTTCTGCCACGACATCTTTCCTGAAATACATTGCTTTCTGACAAATTACTTGTCAGTTGCTTTTAAAATCACGTTTGTATCAGCCGAAAGCACTGCAACTTGAAATAAGAAAGTTGCCTCCATTTGGGAATTCAAAGAAGAACAATCTCTTTCTCCCTCTCCTAGATTAGCCTAGTTCCGAGTTGCTGCATGCCTCAGTTTCAAAGCGAGTCCTGGTGCACAACCACTTAAGTGGAAATGACGTCATCTTATGCAAATGAAACTCATTTCTCTTTCAATTTTCGGTTTTCGGAAATCCCATAATACAGTTCATTTTGGGGGGTCATTTGTATTAGAACAATGGAAATTCAGTTCACTGAAACATGATACAGTTCCAAGAGTAAATAATTTATTTTGTTTTTATGTAAAGAACCCCCAAAACCTATCGCATTCTGGAAATGGGAAAATAGTTTCTAGTTGAGCACCAAGACTCACTTCAAAACCGAGTCAAACAGCACCTCGGAAAGTTGACAAAATTAATTGGAGGACCCACCCTCCGTGCGCATTTCATTTGTGTCACAGGCACCTGACCAGCCGTAACCAAGGAGGAAGAGAGAGGACCCTGGGAATGAGGTTGCGTTCATAAGCCAATACACGAAATGTCGCACAGCTGGAACCCGCGTTTTTTGGCGGGAAGCTGCATGGCCAGTGTACTGCTTTTGACTCTGCGTTTCAGTAATATAAACGAAAATTTTGAAGACTACCAAAAAAAAAAAAAGCATGTTTCCAATATGTAGTAAAACTAGGAACAAGAGAAAGATATAGAAAAATTCTAGCGCAGCAGACGACGGGTAAGCGATGCTCAACGTGAAAGAGAGCGTCTGAGAGAACAGGGGGAATATCAGTATTAAACTGACGAACAACGAGAGATCTCGAGAGTAAGAGACGAGAGTCGAATGCAAGGCTCATCATAACAACGGATAATGTACCCGTGACTATCGCTTAATGTTTACAAATAAATTCAAAAGGTGATCTATTTATAGGGGTAGTTTATTTTGGACCACGTTTTTGGATCGGAAATAACGTGGATCTACCCGATGCAGCGTATTTTGCGGGATCTAGTATGTAGCGTGACATCAGCTAAACTAGTTTCAAGGGAAAGCGGTAAGGCAAGGGAGGGTGAAACAACTGTAGAAATACAGAAAACATGTGCTCTTGTAACATTAACGTGAGTAAGTGAAAACCGGTATCCAGTTGCAAAGGTTCTAAATTAACAGTTCTAGTGTTGTGAATAATGCGGCCGGTGACCTCCAGCTCTAGGTAGCTAACACCTAACACGCAAAGATCGTTGAACTACCAGTTAACTAAAAGCAAAAAATTGACATCGGCGGATGATGCTCGTACAAAGAACAGCTGAAAGAAACTAAGAACGTGTTCGGCAATTTCCAACATACCGCTGCTGGACGTTCTGTACTGGTGATTTCATCATGTTGTTAACAGGCAAGATTAGAGTAAATATCTTATTCATAACATTTTCCGAAGGCTGAATCTTTATAGGTGCATTGTATTTGCGTCATTTGCCATCACGTAGAACATGGGCTTTGAGTTCCTGAATCCGGTAGCAAACGAAATTAAATGTGTCACACTGAAGCCCCAACACCGGAAGACTCTATGCACAAAGACACCACTTAGCAGGGGAGTGACAGGAAAGACTTTTCCTGACACGGTAATAAAAAGAAAACGACTAAATGCAACCCATTTTCCGACTGATTTGTCATACTGGCAGCAAGACTTCACTTCAGTGAGAAGCACGAGCACGTCCTCGCATACGGAATCCGCGCCCGCAGTGCGCGCGGCAGTCAAAACTGTGCTATCCTGTCAATCATTTGCCCTTTCACCGGAAACAGTCCATTTCGGTTGTGCGTAAATGACATTTGTCGATCTACCCCGTCGAAGTTAACACAAATAAATAGATTATCAATACGGTTTGGCCGTGTTCTTACACTTGATTCGAAAATACCAGCCTGAACTCGTCTTAGAATAGTTAGAAAAAGCATAAATAACAGCCAAAGCACACTGACAGCTTAAGTTCGAATTCTGCTCGCCGACAACCCAAGTTTGCTGACAAAAAAATTGGCACAAAATGTTTTAAATGGTTGTCTGGCCCTTTATTAATAGCGCTCACGTGAATTTTAAATGAAGTATCGGGAAAGAAAGATTGCCAAGCTGATATTTGACATTTTCAAGTAGCGAAAATTTGTATAAGCACTACAAAACTTTTACTGACCACCATTTGCCAAAGGAACAGCCTTTATAAGCTGCAAGGAAGCCGCTGATGAATTTTGCACAAAAACCTCGGCCCCTAACACCGGAAAGCCAGACTTCGAAAGTTTTTCAGCGAAGGCTCACTAAGGAAGAGCTTCTAGAGCTTGCCCTCCCGCAGGCCGCCAGAAAGGTGCAAACAATGTCAGTCCGAAAAGGGCAAGATCTAGAATGGGCAGTCAAAATTGTGTTTCTTGTATTGTGCAAAACTTTATTCAAAACTTTTCCCTCACTCCCAAATAAGATCTTGCTGTGTCTTGCAATTCTACAGTGAATTACTATTAGGCCAATACGAGAATCAACATCAAAGAGGCACTCCCAGGGGTTTTGGGGAAAAAGAGAACATGGCTAATTTGAACTGGAGAACAGAGTAACAATATCAAAATATTTTAATTAGGGAACAAGGGAAGAAAACCAATTTAAATTTTAGGGATCAAAAAGCTGGGAACAAGTTTGAAAGTAATTTGGGGAGCAAGGAAACACAAGCAAATATTTAAAGGGAACAAGCCTCTTTCATCCAACAGCTCAAACAAGCGATTCCAACAATTTTTGAATGACCGACACGAAAAGAAGACACTCTTAGAGAGTCACTTATCACTTTAGTATGCGGAACAATGCTCAGATGCTTATGAGCACCCTCATGCCTACTGATGTTTGTAAAAAAGCATACAGTATGAAGTATTCCTTGCAGCTAGTTTAGGCATTGTTTCATCTTTCAACATTGCGCAAAACCAAATCAACTCCATTCTCAGAGGGCACTGGGGAAAGAAGCTAAAAACTGAAAAAACTGAAAAAACTGGCCTTAATCCAATTCTCCCAAGGTAATCTTTACAGAACAAGATAATTGAAGGAACACTTTTAAATGCCAACCTTAAGCCTTTTAAACCAAGCGCAAACAATATTAATAGTCTTTAAATTCACAAAAGGTCAAATAGCATATTTTAGTCTCATATTCAATTAGATTCGGCTACAATATTCCTTAAAACTATGCAGAACTATTTACCATAAAATGTGGAACATTTCCTGCCCATCTAAATATGCCACAAAAGGGCTCAAACAAGTAACCAGTTAAGTTTTTAGATAAAGATAGTACCTCTATGGAGGTCTGACACCATACCTAAAAATCAACAATTCAAGGGACTGACTTTTCACTGGTATTGATTTACATTTCCATGATAAGTTTGAAAGTGAATCTGGCAACCACATGCAGTGCTCTATGAAATGGGAAATAACTTTAACAAACCCTTTAAACTAATATTTTACAAGGGACACCATTGTTGATGCCCTGCGAAGAACAAAGAATAAATTGAAAGAAGAGTTGGTCTGGAGTTTATCCACAATGAACAGTTAGTGGCTGCATTCACCAATGCAGAGAACAAACACATCAAGTTTCTTCTCAAGCAACAAGGTGGTCAAGGAGCTATCCAATTTCCAAAGAACTATGGTAGTGTACCAGTACCTAGGTGAATTCGGGTACCTGGCCTGAAACTGAAACTTGTGGAGCAAAACAACTTGTTGAGCTTAGTACTTAAACTGGGTAGATAATTATGTCTACAATTATTGTCTATTCAACCAACAGTTTCTCCTAATTTTGTGTACCATTCACTTGTTGGTTCCTTAATAAGCAAATCGCAAATTCAATTAAGGATTCAAGTCCTTTCAAATCATCAAAGTTACTTTGCGCCACCAGGAACAAACGAAAAAATACAAGCACTGAAGAACAAACTGCTCAAGAATGCACAACTCCCTTTGAAACAGCAAAACGTACAGGATCCTCGAGTCACTAAAAAGTGCTGCATGCTATGTGGATGTTTGTAGAACGATCGCAAGTTGTAATCACTGAAAGAAAACTCCACTCCAGATCTGATAGACACAAACAAGAGCTGAAAGAACTTCATAAGGTCAGACGACCAAATGTAATCGACCCAACACTCGTTAGAGCGGCTCAGTTATCGGACATCAGAGTGCTGAACAAACCACGGGATTTCGTCGTAAAAATGTTCACTCAGCAACGTCTTCTTCTTCTACAGAATAAGGTTCAAAAGCGATCCTGGTTGTTAATCACATGCTAGCCCAATTCATAAACTGGATAAAGTGGATGGCAAATTGATTGTCAGAACAATGCGTCATTTCTGTCTCGCTGAGTTCAAAGAAGCAACGGTCAAGAGAGTCACAAGAGTAGGCGAGCGAATGTCCACCGATTGTAAACAATTGGCGTGACGTTGGCTGGCATAAGGATAGCACAGTTTTTCCCGCTCGCTGAATTCTGATTGGTCAGTTTAAATTTCAGTAGCTTTCGCCGTATGCAAGGGTGGCCATAGCTGACTTTATCCCTTTGGGTAGCCTGTTACACAGGTATCCCATGGAATTAGGACCTGTTCTCCTTCAGTTGTCGAACGCAAAAAAACAAAAACAAAAGTAGTTTTGTTCTTAGTGCGGATCGACCCTATCTCTCCAGTTCGGTTTGATATATCGCTCATTTGTCGAAATGGCTTCCCATCGCCGCTCATTTGATAGTTTATTTCAAGTTGCTGCCCGTTTCATGATGTATATTACAATGCAAAATTTTGGCAGATTCCCCATTTTGAAAGCGCAGGAAATCGTGTTTGACGGTGACAGTTACGTACAAGAAACTATTTCCATTAATTTGAATTATTCTGTATTCACGGTGAGTGAAAAATTTCTCTCTGTCGCCATTGATGCGAATATTATGAGAGAACATTGGCATGGAGTAGATTTCAATTCCGAGAAGCTTTTCACTCTTGCGGCTGCACTTTCGCCATCATTTCTGCGAATTGGAGGAACTTCTGCAGATTTCCTCATCTACGATGGTTCCACAGGACAAGAAAGGGCGAAGAATTTCACGGACTTCAATATTACGCATGAAGATTTGGACAAGATCCATCTTTTGTCTTCCAAAGCAGGTTGGGATGTTATGTTTGGATTAAACGTGCTTCTTCGTGGGAAGGACGGATCTTGGGATTCAAGCAATGCGAAAAAAATAATGCAGTATGTGGCTGATCACGACTACCGGTTTGGATGGGAACTTGGAAACGGTAAGAAATATCTTAAGTTTTTCTGACGATCGTATTTAGAACCAACTCCTTCTTCTTCTGATATCAAGGGAACGTGACAGCTTTTAATATAGTTGACTCAACAAACTTGCCCTTTCAGGCGGGAGGTCGCGGGTTCGAACCCCGGCCGGATCAACGCTCAGGATCTTAAAATAACTGAGGAGAAAGTGCTACCTTTGTAATTTCACCTGCAAATGGTTAGACTTTCAAGTCCTCTCGGATATAAGGATTATAAACCGTAGGTCCCGTCTCGTAAGTTCCCTGTGGGACGTTAAAGAACCCAAGCACTATTCGAGAAGAGTTGGGGATAAAGTGCCCGGTGTTGTGGCTGTCTTGTTCTGTCCAGCAGAAGTGGCTGGCTTGGTGGTGATGTCTCTAAAAAGGCTTGTGGTGTATGAGGCCACCAGTAAGCAGAAACAGCCACAAGTCAAAAAGGGACTTTGCCGAGTGCTGGAACATGTAGATGTAGATGTAGATGTAGATGTAGATGTAGATGTAGATGTAGATAATAGACGAGTTCACGCTCTCGAGTGCATCATGGGTAATCAGGGCAAGATGGAGAGAAATTTAAAGGTGTTTGTGGAAGTTCAGAAGGATGAAAATATGCTATGATATGCGCTCAAAGGTGCAGCAGAATAAAGTACCGGTAAGTGAGGACAATGTGCTAGCCAGCGAGCCATACAAGTCATGCGAGCCATGGCTGAGAGCCATGCGAGCCATGGCTGCAAGTCTTGCGAGCCAATATAGCGAGCCAATTGCGAGTAAACATGACAGTCACAAAGTTATTGAAAGCTAACCATTCTAAAATGGGTGCTTAGACTTATTATAACTGTTTATCAGTGCTATTTGAAATGAGTGCTTGGACTTAATGCATTCCCATGGATCACATGGCTCGGTGTCTCACAGATTGTCCAGCCCCGAATAAAGTTGGAGAGAATGGCTATTGTAGAGATTATTTTATTAGTCTAGACAAAGTGTCTGCCATACATTCCCTGTAATTCCAAAGGCACAAAATTACAGAGAATGTATGGAGACAAAAAGGCAATGTTTAGGAATGCCAAAGAAGAGATACAGTCATGTACCAAGTCCAGTTCATCTCAGTTGTGAACTTGAACTTATTTGTTTGGTTAATATGAGGGTGAAAGTCTATATAGTAGAGTCATGTACAGTTTGTTTTGCTTTGAATTTCCATACAAACCTTAAAATTTCCTGCCATGTTGACCTGATTAACCATGATGCACTCAAGAGCGTGAACTGGTCTGTTTTTGCATGAACAATTGCTATGACAAAGCAATGACTACGCTCCTTTGCCCTTGTTGCTCAGCTGGTTGAGCAGCGGTGATCTAAAGGCCGATTTACACGGTACGATTTTTGTCGCATGCGACAAGCTCACGACAGGCCTAAGACATGACTTACAATTGTCGTAGGGTTTTAAAACATGTTTTAAAATGCAACAACATTTTTCCTGACGTACACAACAATCGTAAACCATGTTGTGGGCCTGTCGTAAGCCGTTGTCGCATGCGACAAAAATTGTACCGTGTAAATCGGCCCTAAGCCAAAGGTCAAAGCCCAAGTCCCATCCTGGTCAGAAATTTTCTCCTTCTCTTTTCCTGTGGGGTCCCCGTTTTCAAGAATAAGGGCAGTAAAAATGCACTTTCATAATTAATTCTGTCATTATATAGTGCTACCATGCCAGCTTACCCTCTAAATGTACATTTACTTAACTGCCATGAAATAAGATCTGTAGCACCAACAGCCCTTTCTTGTCATGGCTCTTACCTTAGTCAATTATTATTAAATTCCTGTCAATAGAGCAATACAGATCTTGTCTTTTAAAAGGTGACTGAAACCAGTTTCAACTCTTCCAAGTACATGTACGTAACACTCTTATCAGAAGGTTCAGCAGTATAACGCTACATCATATTCCTGAACAAGGTGGAGTCATTACTGTGACGTAATATGTCTCCTTGGCAATAGGTACCAGTAAGCCCTGTAAAAACACCCTTTATTTTGTCTTTAGTTGCTCATACCTCAAAAATAAACTCTGTGACCCCCATTTTTTATTTATGGAAAGTAATCAGAAGGGCAGGATGAAACTTCATGCAAAGTTTAAAAAAATTCTGTTCAGTGGATTCTGAGCCAATTTACTTCTGTGAGTTTTTTAACACGGCTCTGATTCTGCAGTAAAGATTTTCTGTAACTGCGGAAAGTTTCATCTTGGCCTTCTGATCACTTTTTAGAAATAAAAAAGGATCAGTTTCACCAAGTTCGTTTTTGAGATATGAGCAACTATTAAAAGACAAAAGATAGAGTTTTGCTGGGCTTTCCCAGTGCCAAGGTAACTTATTACATGACTGATGACCACATGTTGTTTGGAAATAAATATTGGTCTTTCATGTGGTACCATAACATTGCTGTTACCGGTATAATATTATGTCTTGGAAGAGTTGAAACTGACAGTCTCGCTCAACGTCAATGTCGGTGTAACATATGAAACACCAATTATTCATTGATGTGACATAATCATAAAGGTTGCCATGACAACAAAAGAGCCATGTAAAAACACCCCATATTTTGTCTTTAAATGTTTATACACTGTATCTTGAAAACGAACTTGGTAATCCCCAATTTTTTTTCTTCTCATATGGGATAAAAGATTAGTTCAAACTGCAACTGATAATTATTTCAATTGTTCACAGATGGCTTCATATCTCAGATGGTTGCCCAATGTAGCAATATACCGTTTCGTGGGTTTGCATCCCTTTTGAACCTATAGTTTTCCGAATTCCTTTGCAACTGCAGAAATCGCTTGTAACAAGGGTTTTTCTAAGTTACTTTAAGTTCATTACACGTACAACCGTGACTGCCAATTAAAATTAACAAATTTAATGTAAAATATTTCACAATCATTCATCTACCTCATGGGATTAAGCACGAATTCACTGACTAACTTAATGATCCTAGTTTGCTTGATAACTCAAATTGTGGTAGTCTCAGTAGTGCTGTGATATAAATGCATAGCCATTTGGTTGCAATCCCCTTCAAACATGGGATTTATTTTAGACTGTCGTCCTTTGTGACTGCTGAAGTTGCTTGCAGCAGCACTGATCATTCTCAGTTAGAGTCATGAGATTACAACTATAGCCTAAAGTAATATTGTTTGTCTGCCATACAATCGTGTATATTTCACAATCACGAAAATTTAGCCACCTATTCAAAAATTCTGTCAGGGCCCTGTAGGAGTTTTCACCCCAACCCTTGCTCATTTTTATTCCAGAGCCAACCCATTTTAAAGAATTCAACAAGACACTTTCCTCAGAAGACCTCGCAAATGACTTTCAACTATTAAGAGGAATTCTCAGGAGAAATCCCCAGTTTGGCAGCTTCCTTGTTGGTCCTGATATTGGAAGAATATTTAAAAACCACTCCAAAAGGGAGATCTTTCTAAAGAGGTATAAATGTTATTAAGACTCTTTGCTTGTACATTCAACCCTTGTCTCTTTGTTTTTAGAACCAGATCTCTTCCCAAAGCACATTAATAAATCCATTTCCCCTGAGCAGCTGGCAGAAGATTTTAAGACACTGAGAGCACTTCTTAGAAGTAGCCCTGAGTTGGTCAAGTATCTTGTTGGCCCTGATACTACCACAATAGATGATCATAGAAGATCTTCACTCTTTCTTGAGAGGTGAACTCTGAATCCATTCAAAATTAATGTTAGCTAGTGCAGGACTTGCAATTTTGAAACGGGAAGAAATTTGTGAACTATAATTTAAGATTAAAGTGCTACTATCATATTGAAAAAAAAATCACTTCCTATTTTCTTCAGCTTTTGAAAGTGTGTTTGCTTAACACCTGACTGGCAAAATTTTGAGCTTTGATTTTAATCCAAAGGGTGTTTACTTCGAGTATAAGTTTTGGATTTCATGCTTCCGATTACTGATGTTCGAAACCTTAGAGGGTTGGATCTTGGGAAAAATGATATCATTCACTAATGTAACTGGCTTAAAATTTCATCTTGTGAATGCAGCGAATTAAAAAACACGATTTTAAAAATTCTGTGCTGCATATTAATTGCGCCGCGTACACAACGCATTTCATTCTTAGGCCCCGTCCACACGTATCCAGATATTTTTGAATCCGCAACTTTCTCTTTCCGGATAATAATAATAATAATAATAATAATAATAATAATAATAATAATAATAATAATAATAATAATAATAATAATAATAATAATAATAATAACAATAATAATAATAATAATAATAATAATAATAATAATAATGAGTCTTTGATGTCATTTTTCTCGTTGATCCAGTTCTCTCAAGATTTTAAAGGTACAATGTAGTAATAGCGGATCGTTAAGTGCAAAAAAAATCCAGTTAAAATAAACCCGGTGTCTTTTTTAATCAAGGCTTAAAACTTAGGTCACCGGCTTTGTGTTTAGTTAACATAATGTTACATTAGTTTTGAAATCGAAAGAAATAGGAGAACAGTTGATGTTTTGGTCATCGTAGCACTTTAAAGTACAGTACATTTTGGACTTGGTAATGAAAGATATTTATAAAATGTTGGTTCATGAAAAATGCAGTCAGGAGTCAGTTACGCATGATCTATAACCATGAAACCCACTTTGTCCTTGTTTGACATACCAAAAAAATGGTTTTGGGATTACTTTTTGTCCACAAACAACTTGTTATGTTGAAGAAAAATAAGAAGAAATTTCCATGCATACGGCAATCGCGAAAATGCCCATTTTCATGTAGAAGCGGCAAGGGGTAAACGCGAAAAATGGCGGGAAAATCATCTTCACGTGGTTACTCTTGCTGTTCGCGTTTTTCTAAATCTTTCTTTTGATGAAGCACCAAAGTTTGAAAACAAAGGAATGAATGCTCTTGTTCACCTCAAAATTTCATGAACTGAAAATGTATCTTAATTATGGTAGTCAACTTGTAACATTTGAACTTCCCCATTGTTTTTTTAACTAGTAGACACTAACTACCTTTTTCGTTGTTAGCTTTATTCAACATGCTAAAGATGCCATTGATGCAGTTACTTGGCACCAGTAAGTGTACAAAGTGGCTATTCGTACGGGACACGTACAACAACCTATAGTTGTTATTCATACGGGAGTCTTCTTAGAATGATTATTACAGGTCCAATAACCCTCGGAAAGTCTTACCTGGTCTCACCCTGCAAGCAGAGCTTCTCTAAAACTCGCCAGAGAGCGAAAAAGAGAGGCTCTGCAGAGAACGTGTCAAGTCTTTAAGGACGTTAGCGCGAAAATCTTCCCACATTGAAATTGTTTCATTTCTCGCCTCAAGGGTCACCGACTTTGTTTCGGAGAAAAAGGCAAGGGAAAAATGCCCTAATTTCGATAGACGGGTCATCACAACGAGTTCTAGCGTCATCTACTCATCCGTCGAAAATCATAAATATAATATGTTAGATTGAAGGTTTCCGTGCATAGAAATAAAGGAGTGGGTTTTTTAGATAATTGCATGCCGCTAGAGATGTCGTAAACAGTACAGTTAATCCTCAACGAGCGTTTTCGCAAGCGTTGTAACCACTTTCCGGAATTCACGACACAAGGAAAGAAAAATACAAAAAAAGATAACTTTTTACATTGAGAATTTTTTCATTTCATCATATTTTGTAGATTGTAAGAAGAGTAAGTGATTCGTGTTTTAAAAAATAGGGGTCACCGATGATCTAAACGAGTAAAATCGATGTGCGTTTGTCAAGTTTTTTTGTGACCTGTCGGGGAAGGACAGGATCGGTCATCCTTATTTGGTCAGTGTTTTGTATCATACATCTCTCCATTGCCCTAATGCTCATCTTCTGGAGTGTGGTTTTTGTCAAATATAATCTCGTGGGTCCGCACTATTTAAGTGGACGAGGAAGACAATATAATTCTGCTCAATTTTCAGGGTGATTTTGTTCGATATTAGCTAGTATCAAAAATAGCATGATACCCTTTGTTTGTCCCTCCAAAATTTTGCATAAGCATTGTCCTTGGGACCATTTTAAGTCCCAAGAGAAAATAAAAACAATGCTTATGCAAAATTTTTGAGGAACAAACAAAGAGTATCATGCTATTTTTGACTGGCTAATATGGAACAGAATTTTAATAGCAAATAATGAATTGAGTCTAAGCACCCATTTTAAAACGGTTAGCTTTCAATAACTGCGTGGCTGTGTCGTTAAAGGATAGGGTTAGAACCTGTGTAATAATCATTCTAGGAAGACTTCCGTACAAGTATGAATAGCAAATATTGGTTGTGTTCGGGTCCCGTATGAATAGCCACTGCCAAAATGATTATGTGCATGGTGGTCGGAAATGTTACCCTCAGTCTGAAGGGCTGGTACGGGGGTAGATCCAGGATTTTTCGTAGGAGGGGGTGCACCCGTAAGGAATGTTATAGCTGACGGTGACCACGGGGTGGTGCGTACCCCCAGCACCCTCCCCCTAAATCCATCCCCGAGGTAGATATTGAAGGGTTCAAGAGCGAGATATGTTGTGCACAGGTAGGCTAAGGCGTAGACCAAGAAAAGGTTATTTGGAAATCAGTTCAAGAGTAATTTGGAAACCCAATTTTTATACCAAGTTCATTTGCCCTTTTATCAAAACTTTCCAAATCTGAATCGATTTCGTTTTTTGTGGCTAATTGTTCCTTAAAAAAAAAAAAATAACGCTAAGAAAGAGAGCTCCTTTTTCATACTTGTGATCGGAGATCGGAGTTTAGTCCAAAAGCAGAGTTTTCTCAACAATTTTGTCGAAGATTGTAGCTGATGGACTAAAATAAATGATTTTGTTCAATGCACCATTACATTAATTCTGCATTAGTAAGAATATTATATACCCATTTTCAATTTTCATTTACTTTGTTTCTAAGGTATTACGTTGATGGAAGGAGTTGCTCTGAAGGAGACTTTTACAACCCTCGGATCCTTGACTACCTACTTCATGAGCTGAATACAGTCAATTATATTATGAAGAAATATGACCCAGGTGCCCCTCGCTGGCTTGGTGAGACAAGCAGTGCATACGGAGGAGGCGCTCCTGGACTTTCAGACAGATATGTGGCAGGTTTTATGTAAGTTACAAGCAGCAATATTTCTCAGGCTCCACACACAAAACATGGTTTACAGATTTAGGAAACTTTGTAGCCTCACTAAGCTCCACTTGTTCCGTTTGATGAACTTTGAAGTGTAGTCAGTAGGTGTTGTGTTGTACTCATTTAAAGGAAATTGAACGGTTTGTAGCGTTCTTTGAGCTTTAGCTACGCTGAAAACCGCCATAAAAATTCGTAAAACTTAGAAAAAGTCGAAAAAAAAAAGTTTAAAAGCAGTGAAAATAGCCAAAAAAATCAGAAAATTATTCCAAAAAATTCTCCAAAAAATTCTTTTTTTTGGCTATTTCGAGACACACGAAAGCTGTCTCTGCTTTGGTTCACAGGCGTACACCTCTCTGATGTTGTGGTTATCATTGATCCAAGTACAGATAAAAAACGGAGGAATGTTACAACGGTTGCGATCTAAAATATAGTTTGAATGTAAGTAACTTTAAGAAAAGATGGAAAGGGAAAATGGTATAGCACTCAATGTACATTACTTTTCATTTCTTCATGAATTTTTACTCTCAATCTGTGCATGTAGAGCAATTCGCGACCATTGTTGTCGTTTAATCCATAGCATCCACACCAGCCGAGGCCGAGGCTGTCTAGCTGTGGCAAGAACAGTGACTTCTTTCGGCTGTTTCTCTGTCTCCCAGAGCGTTAACCACGGCGTTGCCTATCGACCCGAGAACCTTTTGAGCCTTTTGCGTGTAGTTATATCACTTTGCCAAACATCAAATAAAGTGATTTTAAATTGAGTGCTTTAAATTAAACCGAAAGGGATTACTTGAGCGATCATAACAATGTTAGACAATTTAGAACGGTTTTCAATTTAGTGCCGAAAGTAACTTGCGTTTGTTTTGCATCGCTTTGTTCTGTGATTTTTGAGCAAAACTTGCGCCACTTTTTAACCCAGAAATGAAAACCAAAACCAATCGAGACTTGTACGCGCGGCTTTTCCCGCCCTTTACGTCGGTTAGATGTAATTGCTTCGAATTCGTATTGGTTCATTGCACAGTTTGACCAGCTGTTGTGATTGGCTAGAATAATTGTTTGGTTTTGGTTTTACCACACTCAACTGAAAACCGCTTTAATGAACTCATCACAAAACAAGAAGAATTTGAAAACGGCCCCACAAGGCAATTAAGACGATACAAAAGAACGCATTTGATTATTAGCTATATCACTCAGTTTAATATCGTCTAATGTAATTACTCTCATTGCTTCTGTCAAGGTGGCTAGACAAGTTGGGACTCGCCGCTCGGCTTCGTCATGAAGTCGTTATCCGGCAGTCGTTTCTTCATGGACACTATTCATTGCTTGATGATGACCTAAACCCAAACCCTGTATGTATATTTGATCTCCTGAGACCTTTACTACATTAATTTTGTGTTTATTTATTTATTTATTTATTTATTACATTTTACTAAGTCAGGCCTTCTGACAGGGTGCGATTAAAAAATGCAAATTATGCGATTTTTCAGGGCAGATTGTGCGATTAGAAAGGCCAATTATGCGATAAATAATGTAAATTATGCGATTTTTTTCTCAGCAATTTTGAGCTTGTTTTATAAGGTTTCAGGTTAAGAAAAACACTTTTTTGCTGCCCTAAAGACATTTTGAACACAAAGGAACAGTAATTATGTATCTCGATCGACATTAGTTGGGATAAATAGAAAAAATGAGGTCTTCTGCACTACCGGTGCACCACGTTAAAAGTTGAAAGGACACAGCTAACATGCCAAATGAATGATCAAGGTGCTCGTCAACCACGAACTTCCGAAGATGGTCAATCACAATAGGGCCATACCCCCATTTATACGAGAGAAAATAAGCCGCGGCTTTCTCTGGCCGCGGCTTACAGAAGACTCGAATTTTCACCCCGTATAAATGGTACAAAATCTACGTTCACGTCTTTTTCAAGCCGCGGCTTATATTGACCTGGGAATATATTCGTATAAATAGTTCCTTTTCCGTATTTTGTACACCGTGGCCAGAGTAAGCCGCGGCTTATTTTCTCTCGTATAAAAGGCCCTAATATTGCACGACGAGAAAAACATCAGTCCATCGTCCACGTGGAGCGTACCTGTGAGGTACTTTCTTGCTCGATCGTGAGCTGTCAGATTGGGCGGAATGTGGGAACTCCCTTCTTCGTCGAACAAAAAGCGAGCGTTTTCACAACAAACTTATCCATGAGTAAGTTTTTATCAGTTTTCAACGAAAGAAACTACATTTTGCCGAAAAACTTACAACTTCGCTTATTTTTCACAAATCTCTTCTATAAGAGAAGGCAACTGTGTCATTTCAGTGGTGTGTATATAAGGGCGTGTTTGTGTTGCACCAATAGAAGGAGACTCGTACCAGGTCCCCGACATGAAAAATAAAGCCTTGAACTTCGAATGTTTACGAAATCGAAGGTGACATAGGTTTTTTAGCCTTTTTCCAAGATAAATCATCTTAAAAATGGCGTCTTTATGCAGGAATTTCTAAGAAACGTCTTGATTTATGTTTCAGTTTATGAATTTTGTGCGTCCTTTTGTGCATTATGCGATTTTTCGTGAATTGTGCGATCGGATGCGATTTGAGGTCGATTGTGCGAAATCGCACCATCGCGTAATATCAGAAGGCCTGCTAAGTTATGCAGGAATGGCGCAGTGGTTAGAGCCCTCTCCTCCCACCAATGTGGTCTGGGTTCGATTCCCTGACTTGTATCCTACGAGGGTTGTTGGTTCTCTTCTCTGCTTCGAGAGGTCTTTCCCCAGGAACTCCGGTTTTCCCCTCTCAACGATTGGATAGTAGTTGTTTGATTTGAGTTGATTTCTGTTAACAGTGTTCCCAATTGGTGCCTCAGCTCTAAAAACAGATGACACTTTAATAAAGTTCGTTATCATTATTATTATTATTATTATTATTATTATTATTATTATTATTATTTGCGCGATTTTCAATTGAGTGTCGTAAAACCAAAACCAAGGTAATTACTTTGGTTTTACTTCTGATTGGTTGAAAAAGTGGCGCGAGAACTTTGAATCAATCACTGAGTGCTAGTAATGCAAAACCAAAGCAATTTGCTAATTACTTTCGGCACTCAATTGAAAACCACTGTATTATTATTAATTTTTCTCATTATTATTATTATTATTATTATTATTATTTACCCATTTATTTCTGTTTATTAATAACGCGGCTCGCGATAAAACCAGTAAATTTCTCCGCAGTTTTCTTTATTTTTGATTTGTGTGTTGTTTTGTTCAAGTTCAAGAGGTTTCTCCGTTGTTTGCAGGACTACTGGCTGTCGTTGTTATATAAGAGGCTCGTTGGAGAAAACGTTTTAGAAGTGTACGGTGGAACAGAGGAGGCTCGCAAAGTTCGTGTCTATGCACACTGTTCTAGCAGGTACCTTCAACAACACCACCACAACAACAACAACGACAGCAACAAATACAAGCAACAAGCGTAGAAATTTGACCTATTACTGAAACAAGTGAACAAACCGTGCTTTTGTAGTGAGTAGGGCTAGGGTTGGAATTCATTGTACAAAAGCTTATTTTAAAATGTTTCAGAGCTGCGCGTCGTACTGTTGCCACCAGAGAACGTTTTGGACGATTTTTAGTCCTCTCCGATCTCTTCTGTGTTGTGTTTCGTCATAGCTGTCTGCTGATGCATCAAGCGATTTTGAGTGTCTCTGCCTGCGTAATTGCTCTTGGTAATTGGCTTAAAAATCTCGTGTCACCTTCATGACTAATTTGAAGCAGAATTAAATCACTCGTAGTTTGCGCGCCTTTCCCGCGCTTACGTCACCTTCATGCGTCAGCCTTGCGGGATGATTGGCTTATTTGATGGTTGCGTCAGCTCTGATCATCCAAGAAATTTCCCTCCCTTTTGGTTTCACTGCATTCATCTGAAAACCGCTTTATTCAATTGCTGAAGTAAGCTTTTTACCTGTCTTTTTTGTCTCAGGAAATATCCCTCGGGTTCCATCACTCTCCTTGCTTTGAATGTTAACGTACATGATCCGGTTGAGTTAAAACTGACTGGAGGTCTCCAAGGAAAGGATATTGAAGAGTATTTGTTGATGGCGACGAACGGTGACCTAACCTCTAAGTAGGTGAAACAGTACGAGAATTGTAATTAGTAGTGAGGCATCGGGGCATTTGGAATGCAGATCACTTTTAGAGGAACGTGCACCGTAGCGTTGTAATGGTGTTGGAATCGCTGGAGATCTTCAGGTTTATGTCTGGATCCGAAGCAGGGGTGGTGCAGCACTCACCGCCCAACCAATGTGGCCCGGGTTCGATTCCCAGACTCGGCGTCATATGTGAGTTGAGTTTGTTGGTTCTCTTGTAAACCTGCTTCGGGAAGTTTTCCTCCGGCTACTCCGTTTTCCCCCGGCTATTCCGTTTTCCCCCTTTCGCCATAAAGCAGCTTCTGATTTGATTTCTGTACAACTGCAGTTTCCCCAATTAGCGTCTCGACGCTAAATACACTTGACATTTTAGGACGGTGCCTACTATTGTTATTGCGCATAGGTTCTGCGCAACTCGAGATACTAGGGTTTCCTATAGGTGATGCATACGAATACACGGATATTTTTGCGGGTTTTAAAACTATCCGGAGAAAGTAGATCTTAGTAAATACTCTTGGTATCCAAAAAGAAAATTGGGTGTAACCATGCATTTTTTTGAGATAATTAAGGTTTAATTTTAGAAAGGACTCCATACATTGCTTTATATTTTTCACAAATAATTATTATTCATGAATTGTCTGTGAAAAATGCGTGGTTACCCCAATTTTCTCTTTGGATAACACCTGTTAAGATCTACATTTCCTGCATAATCATAAACCAGGGCAAAAATACCTTTGAATTAGTGGGCACCGACTTTAAATAAAGTTCAAGATCTTACGAAGAATTTTAGTGTTTTAATGAAGTGCACGAACAAATTTGACTGCCTCGTCTGTGAAATGTTTTTTATTCATGAGTTAAGACCTACTCTGAATGTGCAATCGGACTCATTTCGTGCTACGGTTTTTTATTAGCTTTTATTTTTTTTTTCTTTGTATGTTTTTATTGTCCGTTTATACCTGCAAATCTTTTTATACTTCTTATATAAATATATATGTGTTCAATGTTTCAATTCTACCATTCACTTAATAATAACCGAAGTACGGTCGAAACGTTGTCTTTTACCGTTGATTGTTATAGTTAAAATTATTATTATTTTGTCTAAAAGCGTTACCAGCGGCTTATTGTTTGCGTGCCGTGGAGATTAAAGAGATGTGGCTTTGCGTTTTACGTAAAATGGCAAACGATAAGCTTCGTCTTGTTATTACATCATGGAATATTTTTCTCTCTTTTGAAAAACTAAGCGGTACCTGTAGATCAACCTGTAGATCGACCTGTAGGTCGACGTAATGTGAATGCGATGGATTCCGACAATGTTCTAGCACTGATAAGATTGTAGGATGGGATAATTTCGAAGCAATCCTCGCATTTATCTAGTGGACAATTTAAGCAATTGTTTCTTATAGACACCTTTGACGGGAACACATGACCCAAGCAAATTGACCTTTCCCCATCTGAGTGGCTTCATAGCGGAATTGGTAGAGCATTTCGCCAGCATCGCAGAGGTCAAGGGTTCGAATCCTGTTAAAGCTATACCTGAAATTTTCAGGTCTTTATAAGAAACAATATCTTAAATTCTCCAGATAAGTGCGAGGGTCACAATAATCCACATTTTAAATATCTACATTTATTGCATTCATTGTTGCTTTTGAAATGATTCCATTTCCACACCGAGTTGCGCCAGTGGTTTTTTAGGCTTCGTCGCGACTGCTTGAGACCCGCTTGTTTTCACGTTAGGCCTCGACTTTTTTCACATTAGGCTCAGTTCAAATTGAGATTTTATACTGCAAACTTGGAACTTTGTTGTTGCATTCTTGTTGCGCAATCTTGTTCCTGTTGTTGTTCAATCAGACTTAGTGGGACGTTTCGAAAGTGTATATAGTCACTCTCGTTTCGCATCGAGTTCGGAAGAGAGTCCCTGTTTCACTTTCTGACCTGAATACAGAAACCCTTTAGTTCTAAACGCAATTCTTCAGAGAACGTATTTGTGTGAATTTTTTTGTTACGTTGCAACAATTCATTCGGCTTCCCTATGTGACAATAATAACTTTTTTTTGAGATTTTCAATTCCTGAGCCCAAAGAAGATTTCTTTTTTTTTAAAGGGAAGAATGTCCAGAAACTGTGCAGGTTAACATCTTGTGGCATATTATTAAGGCCCCCGCAAAGGAGGAAACATTGTTGCGGAAACGTTGTTTCCTGAAATGCGTCCCAGGTGAGCAAACGAGGAAACATTTGGTGAGAAAGCAAAATGTTGCTGAAAAAATTCAGAAACAGTTTTGCTTCCACAACAAATGTTTCCTGAGGCCACAAACGGGGAAACATTTGCTTGCACAACAATGTTTCCTCTTTTGCGGTGGCGTTTACTCCTACCGTCAGGTTATTCTATATATGTAGCAAGTGTAGGATGTACACCAGCAAACCAAAAAAAAAAAGAACAACGACATTGGACAGGTCTGCACAAAATGGTGTCATTTCCACTTGAGCCTAAATATGTTGACATTTGCTCAACATTTCCTTCCGAGCTTTTTAGCCACTTCATTTGATCAACAGATACACAATGCACTGTTCAGCTTCATAGTTGAAATCGCCGATTTTATCTGTTTGTACCTACATATTCTTCCGATTGCGAATTAAAGGACTTAACCCTCGGTCATGAAACCCATTTGTCATTTTACATACTGATTTACCTCCTGAAGTACCTTTTTTCTTTGTTGCAGATCAGTTACCCTGAATGGAAGAGTTCTCGAACTGGTGAATGATCACACGCTGCCCGACCTCGTTCCCGCTAGAACATCGAAGCCTATTATCCTACCACCGCTGTCTTTTGGTCTTTACGTCATCCCTGGGGCTGCAGCAAAGGCTTGCATTTAATTAGCAATTTCTTTATAAACAAGGGACGGCCTCCTTAATTTTTGATTGGGGAGTGGAGGGGTATTGTGGGCCATCTTTTCTGGGTATGGAATTTTTTGCAATAATTATTTTGACCAAATAATAATATACAGCTGGTTGTGACTCTGATTTTGAACGAGTTTTTTCCGCTGAATGCTATAATTGGTTAGCTAATAACATTGCTTTCCACCAATTTGTTCAATAAAAATGAGAGACCGTGACAACAGAAAAGTAAAACATCCTGTTATGATTTCACATATACAACTCACCAGGACTTGAACCTGCGCTATCAAGATCTCAAGTCAAATAAAGCCACTCGGCCATGACAGCATTCAGACTTCATCGTCTGAAAACTAATATTATTTTAAAAGACTTAAACTTTCTTACTTTCATGTCTCCCCCATTCACCAGGGCGCTCTCTGACACTGCCGAAATGAACGTGTAGATTCTATAATTAAAAAGTCTACGTCTTTTGTCGGCCCAAGTTTGAACTCAAGTAGACACTATGACTATGTACTCCCAGAATGGACACTAACAAGTAACTAAAAGCTTAGAGTGGTTTTCAATTGAGTGCCGAAAGTAATTAGATAATGACTTTGGTTTTGCATTAGAGCGGTTTTCAATTGAGTGTCGAAAGTAATTAGTTAATTGCTTTGGTTTATGATTACTTCACTCAGTGATTGGTTCAAAGTTCTCACGCCACTTTTTTTAACCAATCAGAAGTGAAACCAAAACCAATTGTGGCTCGCGCGTGCACATTTTCCCGCGCTTTGTGACGGCTACGTGTAATTACGTCGAGGTTTGATTGGTTTACTGGATGGTCTCCGTCCTTTTTGATTGGCCAAAGTAATTACTTTGGTTTTGGTTTTACCACACTCATTCGAAAACCGCTCTACTTCACTCAGTGATTGGTTCAAAGTTCTCGCGCCATTTTTTCAACCAATCAGAAGTGAAACCAAAACCAATCGTGGCTCGCGCGTGCACGTTTTCCCGCGCTTTGCGTCGGGTACGTGTAATTACTTCGAGTTTTGATTGGTTTACTGGATTGTCTTCGTCCTTTTTGATTGACCAAGGTTTTGGTTGTAGACACTCGATTGAAAACTGCTCTTTGAAGAGTGACTTACATCAACCTGCTGCGCAGGGGCTGTTACTAAAAGAGCATAAACAGCTTAACAAAAAAATAATTTAATTGAAAATAAATTATTTGCGGTCAGCATATTGCACGTGTGAATGCGACATGCGTGAACGGTGGCGAGCGCGTGCGCACGACGATTTCATTTTTGCAGGTTAAAAATGAATACAACATAGATGAAGTGTTCTGCTGGGCAAATATGGCGGCCAAGGATACTCAATCGGTGAGTTTTGTACCGTCATTTTAAGATGGATACTTTGAGTTCAGTTGTTAAGACGATTTCTCCTGGGGACTTTTTTTTCATCTCTAGACCTTAAGCATGCCTATTATTCGGTGCCTATTGCTGCAGAGAGCACCGGAAGTTTTTTTAAAATTCCGTTGGGGTACCGGGCTATATGAGTTTAATGCTTTGCCCATGGGTTTGTCCAGTTCCCCCAGGATTTTTACTAAGCTTATGAAACCCCCTTCGGCTCACTTGCGGCAGAAAGGTTGCACCATTTCTGGTTATATAAATGATTTTTTCGTGCTGGGGAGTAGCTATGAGGAATGTCACGAGAATTTGAGAAAAGCTATCCTCCTTTTCCTCAAGTTGGGATTCACCCTGCACTCTGGGAAGTCGGTTCTGGTTCTGTCCCAGTCGTTGATCTCTCTGGGGTTTCGGATAGATTCCGTGACCATGACCAGTGCTGGAAATAATTTTTCTTTATTCACAGGACATATGTCCTTTCAGATCTTCATTTTGGTCGGACATTTGACAAATTGCACCGGACATAATTTATTGACTGACAACACCTTGAAGAAGATAACTCAAGATGTGCTGGTGAGATGTTCGGTCAGCATGTCCGATCATAATGTGAAATTGGCCGGACATTTTCAAAATTTGGTCGGACAATGTCCGATGACTGACTGTTATTTCTAGCACTGATGACAGTTTCCTTGACCCAGGAGAAGAAGGCCAAGCTGAAATTGCTGTGTCTCAAAGCTCTTGAAAAGAGAAACCTGATCATCAGGTTTGCAGCACAGGTTATTGGTTAGATTGTGTCTTCTTTGCCCTGTGTTGAATTTGGACGTTTGCACTATCGTCACCTTGAACGGGATAAGATTCAAGCCCTAAGTAGGAGTCACGGTGATTATGATAGCCTCATGCACTTGTCTGAAGCGGCTAAGTGTGAGCTGAATTGGTGGCTGAATATTGATAGCCACCTTTGTCGTATAATTAAACATGCGCCATGTTCCCTTGTGTTTCACACGGATGCCAGTGACTCTGGTTGGTGCGTTCGGTGTGTTTCTGATGTTGCCTTACAGATTGTCCAGGGAGCATCGTTCAGACCATGAGTGGATGCTGAAGAGGGAGATATTTCTAAACTTTGTGTCTTGTATCCGGGTTTGAGCATTGATTTCTTTGCGACAACCCTTAATGTTCAGCTTCCCAGGTTTGCCTCATGGAGACCGGACGCTAGGGCTCCCTTTGTGGATGCTTTTAGTAGATCTTGGCATGGGGAATACTTTTAAGCTTTCCACCGTGTAGTCTCATTCAACGGTGCCTCGACAGGGTGGAATTGGATCAAGCCCAAGGAGCTCTGTTGGTGCCAGCCTGGCCCTTTCAGACGTGGTACACTCGTCTTCTGCAAATGTTGTCAGGTCGGCTAGTGGTGATGGTGTGGACTGCTCAGAGCGATCTTCTAATCCACCCGTCGGGCCCCAAAATGCATAACCTGCGGGGTCGTCTCAGTTGGATGGCATGTCCTGTGTCAGGCAATCCTATAGAGAACAGGGCTTTTCGGAGCACGTTACTGATGTTCTCCTCAGCTCATGGCGGCCAGCTACTCAGAAACAGTACGCAGGCTTTTTAAAAAAATGGGCTTTGTTCAGTAGTTCAAGGCAGATTGCTCCTTGTTCACCGGATCTGACGGCCGTTCTCGAGTTCTGTATGGGCTTCTTCGGCTGTCCTAATTTTTTTCTATTCTGCCCTTAACTCGGCGAGATCAGCTCTTGCTTGTATTATTTTAGTTAATGGGTTGCCAGTGGGCCAGCACCCGGTAGTCTGTAGATTTTTAAAAGGAGCGTTTCAGAAAAAGCCACCTTCTAAGAAGCTACATGGCATTTGGGATGTGAACCAAATCTTACGGTTTTTTGAAGACATTTGCACCCAACAGTTCATTAACACTAAAGGAACTCACTTATAAGAGTAGGTGGAGTAGCGCGACAACCTTGAAGAGATATTACTTGAAGCATGTTGTGGATGTGAAATCCGAGTGTTAATTTTGTTTTGTTATAATTATAAGGATATCTGGCATCATTGTTTTGGCTCCTCCGTTTAGTCATTATTGCTAGGTGTTGTTCTTTGGCCATTCTCTTCTACGTCATCACTACCCAAGACTTACTTGCGGGCAATTGGTATGAAAGCGTCATCATTTCCCGGTTATTCCGTTCGCGCTTGCAGCTTTCAAGTCGAAATTTTCCTGGTACAGTCGAACCTCGATTATCCGGACTTTTTTCTCTGGTCCCAATTTTTTCATGAATATTAATTAGTTGTGATTTTAAAAACTCAAAAGTTGCAAAAAGCCCAATAGTCCTTTCAAAAGACTGTTGAAACAGCGTATTACCCTGTGCGCTTTTCAAAATTCGCAAGTGCGACGAGACAAAGAAATAGTCTGATGCGTTCAGCTGAGATCTGATTGGCTCAATTGTTTTGTAGGTGTATGTAGTTCAGGTACATTGTATTTACAAAGGTCTAAAATGTTCAAGCGTGTTTGTTTTCTTCAAAGTGTATGTAGCGATGAGGAAGATGAGGGCGAGGACGAGAAACTAGTATCGACTAAAGAGGCAGCGCAATGTTTCAGTTGTAAACACATACAGGCTGTGTAGATTTCACAATTAACATGATGTTTTCTTTGCTGTATATCTTTTGCTTACATTTTGTATCTCATTAATATTCATATTTTCGATTATCCGGACTATTTGCCGAGGTCCGGACGAGTCCGGATAATCGAGGTTCGACTGTAATGCACACTACATTTGTAATACTATATCACTGTAACTCTATATACGCGTAAGCTACAATGATGCCTCCTCTCGAGGCTAAATCCCCGCGGGGGCAACTACCTCTGCATCGATAAAGTAATTAACCCTCCACACAACAAGCGGGCTATGGCGCCAGTGAAAAACGTTTGACGAAATAGTATAGCTTTGATTCCCCCTTAAAAACAAAAACAGATAAGCCTATAATGGCTCAATGCCGTCCCCAGCCTGTTCAGAACACTGAATCGGAGTACGTTACGTGAATGTCAAGCGCTGTTTTGCTCACATTTGAAACTTGCACGATAAAACACCGCTTTATGTGGAATTAAGCATGCGGCTGGATAGCGATATTTCCTGTTTACACACGTTGACGTCACATTATTTTTGATATATTGAAATTTGCCAACCACCGAACAAAGTAAGTCATTGTTTCAACAGCCAATAAGGTTCTGGTTGGCATATTAATAACTATGGGTGACGTCACGAGAAACATCGCCATAAGATCTAACATGCTTATCTTAAATGTTGTTCACTGCTGAGTATCTCGACCGTTCACACGAGAAAAACAATCGCCGTTTACAAGAGACGCGGCCAACGCGAAATCACTAGCTTTCCGTATAAAATGAACATTTAGATACCTTCGCGGCTTATCTTGTCTTACGGAATCACAGATCACTCGCATGAACGGCATGGCGGCTCGGTGAGAACTTTCGTGCTCATAAGACGGAAACTCACAGCCTTGTCCCGCAGGCGTTCTCCCTCTCCCGAGCGGGCACCAAGAACACGTAAGAGCAAGGGAGGGTTGTGTTATGTCATTCGGTGACGTCATGGCATTCAACTGAGCGGAAAGGGAACGACTGGGTACTAGTCTGGGAAATTCGGACGACGGAAGCGCAAGGCCGCGACTAAACGATTATACACTTTCATCCAACATCGTGTTCAATCACGCAAAACGTTCGGTGGCTAAATGGTCAAACATTGTTGAAGAAAGCACTTAAAACCATCGAATTAGGGGAGCCCCCGCAACACTTTGTACCTTTCATTATGGCCCTGAAGAAGACCAGTCATACTTACTGGTCGAAACATTGGCATAATTAATAGTGCCCCTGTCGTAATACCGGCCCAGCAATCCATACATAACCTGGGAAACCATAACTTTCTTATGTAATCTTTATTCTTTTGGTCTTGAAGTTTCATAGTGTCCTGTGGCAACATTATTATTTGGTGTGGTTTTGTCATCATGTGACGAGGTTGATGGTTGCGTGTCGTATTTCCATCATGATATGTTCAGGTCTTCTTTTGACGTGCTGTAATCGCATGAAGGAAGAAACTCGACCGTCATAAAAGAACCTCACCACACAAACTGTAAACACAGCACGCCAAAAGAAGACCTCAACACATCATGATGGATACACAACACGTAACCATCAAACCTCGTCACACAATAAAACCTCACCACATAATGACAAAACCACACCACAAGACACAACTCCAAGACCAAACGAATAAAGATTACATAAGAAAGTCATGGCTTTCCGTTCTAATTTATTTACACGTGAAGTGACGTCCGGTATACGTGCATGTCCGCAAGATGAGGTTCGGCAACAAAAATAGCAGGACGGTTTATTTGCGCGTTGTGTGGTCCTCTGCATCCAAATTTTCATTATGTACTGGGCATATGAATTTCGTTTCTGAGTGGTGCGTTTTTCCCGCTCGCGCTTGCTTTGGCTAAGCCATCAAAAATTTGCTGATGCGAAATATTGGATGAATATGCTTGACCTAGATAAAAGATGGTGGAAGAGCACTCAATACACAAAGTTGAAATAGCTGGCGAAACATGTATCCAGCACGATTTAAGATCAATATGGTTGATGGTTTGGCCTAGACCTCCGGGGCCTAAACGATTTGTGTGTTTTGCTCGCGCTTATAGAATCCCACACGAGTCTTGCATGAAAATGGACACTTCGTTGTTTGAGCCATTTGAGGCCGTACTGTGAGGTTTTCATAAAAATTGACAAATTTCTTCCCGTTTAAAAATTGCAGGAAACCGTCCCACAGATTTTTGTAATATTGTACCTGTGTTTCACTCCTATAGATTGAATCTGAAATCGTTAATCTTGGTTGCACAGTACTTTTGCCACTATTTTGACGCAAATCTCTGGAAAACAAATTTTTGCGACCCCACTTTCTTTTTATAAGAAATTAATGAAATGAAAAGAAATTACTTTAACACGTTATTTATTCAGCTATTATGGCTTTTTTTAGTATGGAAAATATGTACAAACTTTGTCGCTCCTGAAGAGGTTAGATAGAGTGCGCAAATAAAACTTTATAAAGCAGAAGTTAGATCTCATTTTGTTTCAGGTGTTTTCATGGAGTTGCTCCCGTTATTCATTTCACGCGCCTCATCCCGGTAAGGGCTGGTATCAAGTCAGGAAACTCTAAATCTACGATACCCCTCTCCTCATCAGTAGTTTTGCAATCTCTTGAGTTCACTTGAGTTCACTCGACAATTCAACGAATAAAAATGTTCATTAGATTCAACAATGTAGTAAACTCGCAATGAAATGCATTGCCAGTTATAGTTAACCTCGTATGGAGATAAATTGCTCTCATATCTCTCAGAGGGGAGACTAGGGACTAGGTGCACCTTTGTTTCAGTTTGATCAAATAAAATGTTTCTTGTTTGGGTATCTGTCTTTGCTTGATTAAAGCTCTCGAGAAGGGTTCAGTTCGGATTCATTGCAGCTCTGTATGTTAAATGATCAAGGGCGTTCACTTCTTAGAAAGGCCGCTGCTTGACTTGACTCATTTTGTAGCTTCCTTGCGTGTGTAATCTTTGAAATAGTCATGGAACGCTCATGTGATTGATTACCCTGAAGGTTTAAAGTGGTTACTTGACAGCTCGGCACCTGCAAAGCTTGACAGAGACTGGCAAAACCTGCATCGGTTATGCCCTTTCCTGTTAGATTTACAGTACGTAATTTGCAACTTTGCGACTGTAGCGCTTGACAGAGACCTAGGATGCCTTCATCGGTGATCGGTATGCCAGTCAGATCCAATGTAGTTACCTTGTTGTTTGGTGCCTGCAATGCTTGGCAAAGTCCAATAACACCGGCATCTGTGATTCGATTACCAGTTAGATTTACCTGGGTTAATTTGCTGCTTACCACCTGTAATGCTCGACATAGACTGGCCACCCCGACGTCTGTGATCTTAATACCAGTCAAATCTAATTCTGTTAACTTACAACTTTCTGCTGATAGTGCTTGACTCAAACTGGCAACACCAGCATCGGTAATACGATTGCCTCTTAGATTTAAGATGGTTAACTTGCAACTCGGCGTTTGTAATGCGTGGCTTAAGCTGGCAACACCGGCATCGGTGATACGATTACCTGTCAGATTTACAAAAGTTATTTTGCAGTTTGGCGCCTGGAACGCTTGACAAATAGCTTCAACACCAGTATCAGTGATCTGATTACCAGTCAGATCTAAGAAGGTTACTTTGCAGAATGGCGACTGTAATGCTTGACTCAGACTGAAAGCACCGGCATCGGTGATGCGATTACCTCTAAGATTTACGGTGGTAACATTGCATGTCCGCTCAACAAACGCTTCACACAATTTGGCAGTACCGGCATCAACGAAGAGGTTTCCTCTGAGATTCACCACGGTTACTTTGCAGCTTGGCGCCCGTAATGCTTCAGAAAGTGTAGCGACGCCATTACTAGTGATCCGATTGGTACTCAAATCTACCGAGGTTACCTTGCAACTTGGCTCCTGTAAAGCTTGACTGAGTCTTGCGACACCGGCATCGGTTATCACGTTATTGCCGAGATTTAGAGCGGTTATTCCGCACGTCGGAGCTGATAAAGCTTCGCTAAGTGTTTCAAGAAGGGCATCGTTAATGAAGCAGTCACTCAAACTCAGAGTAGTAACTTTGCAGCCTGGGTCTTGTAATACTTGACACAGAATAGCGAATCGGATATTGCTCATGTGATTGTGGCGAATAGATAGTGTGGACAAGTTACAGTTTCGTGATTTCAGTGCAGAAAAAAGTGTGAAAACGGCTACTTCTCCAAAATCTTTGTCGCAAATGAACAACTCTGTTAATTTACTAAAGGCTTCAGTCATACACTCTGCAGAGGAATCTTTGTGAACAAGTCGAAAATCTGACAAGTGCAACTTTCTGACCGGGCAGGAGTCATTTTTAAGTGATTCCCAGATTCTTTTTACGCCTTGTGGTTGAAGAGTCGAAGACGTGATATGCAAGGACCTATACATACAACGATATCGATGTTTCCATGCCTTTGTACGTTTGGTTGTAGTAGATATCTCCTCAATCGATGCGCTCATGATGTCAAGCAAAAAAGATACCGCAAGGCAGTCTACATCATTTATTTCCTCGAAGTGAAGCGGGTACAAATGGGAAAAGTTTGTTATGGAATTTCTTGCAAATTCCTTGTCTCCATATTCGACGAGGCACTTTGCTCTTATAAGGCATGCTTGGGATTCGCTTGAGAAAGGAACTTCCTGAAGCAACTTTTCCATGAAATTGCTGTCTTTATCCTTCGATAGAATTCCAGCCATGAATTGCACTACCTCGGCGGATACGCTGCCTTTCAAGGGGATTTCTCTTCTTTTCACAAACCAGCAAGCAGCTAAGTACTCCTGGAGAGTCAGGTGAGCAAACGAAAAGTATTTTATTGTTTGTGCAAACGACACTCGAAACGAAGGGCCACAATGAAGAAGGCCGCTTGTTTTCAGGGCCTCGATTTCTTGGGAAGATAACGTTTCCAAGTCTTCGTCAACAAAAAGAAACTTCTTCTCCAAAAGGAACTGAGCTGCAATTTCCGATAACTTATCCAGCGTTGATACCTTCCTCTCCTTGTCATGCTTCTGTTGATATGTGGTTACAACTGCATGATACAGGTCACTTTTGGAGACAGGGAGATTGCAAGTGTCGTTCGATTCAGTCAGAATATATTCCATATAGCAACACATTAAAGCGCAAAGCACTGGAATGTGAGCAAAGCTTACAAGATCCTTATTCCTACTGATGTGCTCAAGCACGACACTTTTCATGCTTTCATTTTCTTGGAAATACTTTTCAATGTAATCTAACACCTGCTGTTCAGAAAACCCTGTAATCTCCACGTTTCGATCAAAGTGAATTCCTTTCAACTGATCCGATTCATTAGGCCTGGATGTAATCATGAGAACAGATTCTCTTAAGAGATGTCCTCTCATAAGTTTGGCACATAGTGCGGCTGCGGGCATTTTCTCGTCTGCGCTGTTGGAATATCTTTCATGCGACAAGCTAGTTACGAAGTTTTTCTTTGAACATTCGTCAAACCCGTCAATAATTATTAAAACCTCCTCAGGGTGACTCATAATGAATTCAAACAACGTATCATCAAGACTCGCTTGTTCATCCAAGATCGAAGAACGACCCAAGAGTTCTTTCAAGTTAATGGGCTCATCACCGAGCAAATTCAATTGACGGAAAGTCAACAAGTAGACAAACTTGAAATCAGGCACTTCCTCAGTTTCGTTAGCCTGGAACAATTTATCATAAGCCCAGTCTCGAATCAATTTTTGGCAAAATAGACTTTTGCCTATTCCTGCTTTTCCACAAACAAGGATGGATTTAGGATTTTCTTCGCTATTTGGTTCTCCAATGAATATCTCTCGACACAGGTGGACTGGGGTTCCAGTGACTTTACCGTAACGACTTAGGCGCCCGTTTCTGTCTTGTGCATGTTTTTCTTCTTGTAAACTTTGCCTTCCATACTGCATGAGAAGCTCGATGAATATGTCATCAGTTTTCATTCTCGAAATATTTGGAAGGTCCATCAATTTGGGCTGGAACTCGGTTTGACACTTTATGGATGTCTTCATAGCTGTTATGTAGTCATTCACTGCGAAGAAAAAAGAATCAGAAGTAAAACAAAATGAACATAGAAAAGACAGAAAAAAAGAAAGAGACACTGAGACACTGAACTGGGAAGACAACAATTAGTGAAAAATCACCTTAACGTTACATTTTCCACTTGCACTCCCCCCTCTTCCCCCGCCTTCCCTCTTCAATGTTGGTAACGGAAAAAGTAAGAGGTGGCGATAAGAAAACAACATTGTTTGGGGGGGGGGGGAAGGGGTCTAGATGGAAAGACTTTGGGGGAGGGATTTGTCCGAGATACCTTAAAAGGGAAAGTGTCTTAACCCTTTTGGCGCTTATTGTAGTTTCGCTAGGTTAATGATAAAAAACCGTTGTCTCCTTTCGTGCTTACCTGTAAGTACTGGTCTCCTCGGCTACGCTTTCTGATCTTCAGAATCTGCACTCCAAGACTGAATTGTTCAGTTTCGGAAAAGGCAGTTTCGGGGGGGGGGGGGGGGCTACCCTCCCCTCCCCTCCCATCCCCTTTCCTCGCCTCTTCTCCCGGGAAGAGTGCTTGCGTTAACGTACTTCGAAAATATATTCCAATCTCTAATTACTTCAGTTATTGTAGCAGTAAATGAAAGCAATTAATAAACCCACCTATTAAGATTGGTTCTGTTTCAACGCCTTCAGTATTGACAAGTGGTGCATTTGTTTCTTCTTCGGGATTCAATACATCGCCTATCAATTCTTCGAGGAATTTGTTCCTTGTTGTTAATAAGTGAACAAAAGTGACAACAGACAGAAATAGAGACAGCGACATAATCACGATAATGGCAACGTTCAAGCTAGTTTTCTGCCTGTATTGCAAGTCATTGCATGTAATAAGATTTGCCTCACGGGATGACGACACTGTTGTGTTTGTCTGGTAGCATCGGTATTCTTTAGGAATGGGGATGGTTTGGTAACAACAGAAGATTCCTAACATTACACTGAGAAGAAGGATCTGAATGGAAACGTGGTAGAGACTGGTATGCAGTAGTCTCCTTGTGTGGTGTTTCCTCAATCCCTCTATCCGCTCTCTTTTGATCCTTCGAAGGATCATGGCGCTCCTGAGAATAAATAGAGCCCAGAAAAATCCCAAAGCACTATAAGCAATAGCGGCAAAGTCCACTGGAATCAACAGAGGGCTCAAGGCAACAGTATAGCTGTCGTAGCAACGCTGTTGGGTGTAGTCGCTTGGCTTTGGAACACAATTAAACGTCTGGCCCCCATCGTTGTTAAAGTAGTCCTTAAAGAGACCAATCACGAATGGCCAGGAAATCAGAAAGACTAAAAGATGAATGCCTCCACAAATGGTTTGAGATCTGAGGGCAATTTGAGGCAGATTATCCATTGCGCACAGAGATGAAGACCTAAAAGAGAAAAATAAAATCTTTATATTTGCCACGTTAAGAGTAGGTCCTGATGTAACCTAGCCTGGTAGCCAATTAAGAGTGTATAGACTAAAACAATTCTACGTCAATGTATATGTCAATGTCCGTGACCATGTCCGTGGTCGTGTCCGTTTCCCTGTGACACAGTTCTAATTACATTTTTTGGCAGTTACTATAATACAACTTTACTGACTGAATGAACACTGTCGAAACGGTTCAGGATTAACGAGTGAACATCGTATTTGTTTAATTAAACGGGTTTTTTTTCTCGTTTTTGTGTCGAAATCGTAACTTGTATCGTTTACCTTAAAGAAACTCTTGTTAATTTCGTCATCATTCATTCATGTATACATAATGAATGCGTAGCGATGGTTATAAAAATTCGACTAGTCCTTTTGCTTCATGTTTTTGTCTGTATTTGTGGCCTTAACGGTGCATAAAAACTGTAATTTGCGATAATCTTGATTAGGATAAATTGATATTTTGCCGTTACGTAGCAGAGGCCTGGTTGTGAGCGGCAGGCGCATGGAGTGCCACGTGATCGTGGTTTGTATTTGGCGATCGTTTAGCGAGTGAGGCATTCTACGGTCAGCCTTCGCTGCGTGCACAAGTCCTGTTTGTTTGTTTGTTATTTATTTGTTTGAGCAGGTTGAAGTTTTGGCAGTTATTCAGCTGATGTGGACCTGCTGTTACCACCCACCCATATAATCACAGAGGACAGCCACAACACCGGGAACTTCATCCCCTACTCTTCTCGAATAGTGTATGGGTTCTTTAACGTCCCACAGGGAACTAGTGAACATGCAAGATATTTGTGAGACCGGGCCTTCGGTTTATAGCCCTTATCCGAGAAGACTTGAAAGTCTAACCATTTGCGGATGTAATTACAAAGGCAGCACTTTCTCATCAGTTATTTAAAGACCATGAGGGTTGGTCCGGCCAGAGTCGAATTCACGACCTCCCGCATGGCAGGCTGGTGCTCAACCAACTGAGCCACCGGTGCGCGGTCGTTCTCCTTGCGGATGATGCCGAAGTCAAGGAGTTCGTTTTCCAAAGCAACTGAGAGTTTCCTCTCACAGTTTAGCGCTATCGTTTCTAATTCTACTTCGGAGCTGAAAAGTTCAAGCGATTCAGTTGCCCCCGAGAACTTTGACAGGAATTGAGAGGTTCAAGAGAAATGAACCGCCATTCCTTAAAAAGTCGAGGAACAAAGACCAATTTACTGCTGTCAAATCAATTTTAGAAGTGGTAGAAGATCCTGCTATTGCGTTGGAACGCACCAATTTTGTTAAAGCCGAAGAAACTTTGGTCGAAGACACTAGACCGGCCTGGCGTTTGCTTTGCGTGTGCCAAATCAGGCCGTGTATCCTTTTCTCTCTGTAACCAAATCGCAGTATCAGTGGCCTTAGTCTCTCGATATGCTTATGGTTATGAATTTTTCATTTACCGTTGTTGCTGTGAAAGTTACAGAGAGACTTTGTAGATCTTTCAGTTTTCCAACGCTATCGTGTGTTTCATTTTATTTGCATGATTGAGTTTTAGTTTCAAGCTTCCATTGCGTGAAATTCCTTCACCTTTTGCTTTCAATACCAATACCTCAGCACTCCAATAGTCCGCACGCGTTTAATATTCCTTTTTATTATATGGTTCTGTCTCACAAGGACTGGGAACTACCAAGTTCACGAATTTGATTGGCTGAAATCGATATTGACCGCGGTCTAGATTTTCCCATCTAGACCGGCATCTAGAGCGGCAATGTTTTGCGGTGAAAAGATGCAAACTAAAATGCAAAAATATTGAGTAGTTTCTTCTACCAATATTTGTGTATGGAAGTGCCAAACAGCATGATGACAAAAGAGAGGATGACGAGCAAACTTTGACAGAATTAAGTTCAGCTCATCGCCACTCATCGCCGTTCGCAAGCAAAATGTCAGTTACATTAACCAGTTACATTAAACGAATTAAATTGTTCTTGTTTGCCATATAATAAACATCTTATTAACCGAGCTTAGTCAGTCTGTATGGGAGAATCTTGACCTCGGTCGTGTGTAAAGACCTCACTGCGTTCGGTCTGTACTCACGACCTCGGTCAAGATTCTCCCATACAGACCTCCTTCTCGGTTAATAAGAGCTAAGTCTTGATTTCTTTGCTGAACTTTTTGTGCCACGTTTATATTTATTCCGCTCTCTGTCACTGTTCAGAATTCAGGCAAAAAATGTTTGTTCTTCGATCTATGTTCCTAACGAATGGATATCCATCCCTTTGGGTTCCAACTCAAGTTATCATCTAAAGTATCTTGGGATTGTTATCGATTTGCCCGTTGGCATATTTTGTGCAGCCGAGAAAAGATTGAAATTCCTGTCCGCGGATCTATCACGGATCGTACCCCTGTTCGCCAGGTTTGTTAACTTACTTTCGTCCGTTGTAACTTATTTTGCTTGTTAGCTGCATGTGTCGGATCTGTATCCAGGTACTAGAAGCTCCTTTCGTGCCATAAATTTTGCCGTTAATTGGAATTTACAAGTTTTGCTATCGCCCAAAATGCCTGACTGAATTATTCTTGGAAGCAAGATCTTGTGCATATCGATGGTTTTCCTTTGTGGAAATTGTCCTCTTAGATGCGTCCAATTCTGCGTGTGAGCGTTATATTGATTTTGAGGGTAAGTTTTTCACCTAAATTGCTTAGCGTCCTTGCCGTTGAGATTGCCAAGATGACGACAGTTTTTTGACGATAACATGGTGAATGATTATATTTTGTCTGCCAACCGTCTTATGGATTCTTAGAAAGCTCAACGTAATTCTTGCCGTTGTCATCGGCAACGTCGCAGCTTTTGATGACTGTATACATGGTGAACGATGATATTTTTTCTGCCGTAGATGTTCTTTCGCGTCCGCAGACCTGTGACAGATTTGCATGTCACTTTACATTTGCTAGCTCCTTAAGTTTGTTACAAGATTTTATCAGCCTGGGTCTTCCGGAGTGAACACCTTTGCTCTGGACTGACTTAAGCCTTTAGGTTCCCTGTAGAACATAGGGCCGCAACACCACTCCTCCAACGCACTCGGTTCTGTGAGGGCCTTCTCAGCTGTGCCCATGTCGTACCAATGGCATTCACCTCTGCATCAGTGCTCCTGCGCCAGGTCTGTTTTGGTCTTCCTACTTTACGCTTTCCTTGTGGATTCCAGTCGAGGGCTTGCTTGGTGACGTTTGAGGGGGACTTCCTGAGTGTGTGGCCGATCCACCCCCACTTGCTTTTTTTGATCTCCACTTCAATGGGGCTTTGACCAGTCTTGTCCCAGAGGTCGGCGTTGGAAATGACGTCTGGCTATCTGATGTTAATGATGTTTCTGAGGCATCCGTTGATAAAGGTCTGCACCTTGTGGGTGTTTGATTTAGTAGTTCTCCATGTTTCGGAGCCATACAGTAAGACAAACTCTACGTTGGTGTTGAAGATTCTGATTTTGTTGTGGAGGGAGAGGGCTGAAGAATTCCAAATGGGGCGGAGGGTGTTGAATGCATGTCTGGCCTTGTTGATCCGGCTCTTGATGTCTACTTCTGTTCCTCCATCTGTGTTGACGACACTGCCCAGGTAGACAAACTTCTCCACCTCGTTCAGGTCTTCGTCGTGGAGTGTGATGGGGTCTTGTTTCTTGTTGTTTATTCGCATCACCACCGTCTTCTTGATGTTGATATTGAGGCCCGGCTTCTCAGCTTCTTCGGCGAGGCGGGACAGCTTCTCTTGTGCGTCCTGGTGTCTGTGTGAGAGGAGGCTAATGTCGTCAGCGAAGTTCAGGTCCTCCAGCTGTTTGGTGAAAGTCCACTGGATGCCGGTCTTCTTATGTGATGTTGCCTGCTTCATAATCCAGTCGACTACCAGAAGAAAGATGGTCGGCGACAGTATACAGCCTTGACGAACACCGGTCTGTACCTGGAATGTGTCCGTCAACTTCCCTTCCAGTATGACTTGGCAGCTGGAGTTGTCGCACAGTTGCTGTATGATGGAAATGAACTTGGGGGGGGGGGGGGGGGGGCCGTAGTGTTGCATTAGCCTCCAGATGACGTCGCGATCCACACCGTGGCTGTCGAATGCCTTTTAGAAGTCGAAGTTGCTCTGGACTGGTCCATGGATATTAGCTTCTTGTGCCCTCCTGTCATTTTAACCTCCATAGTTGTTTTCATCCGAGCGTCTGCTACAGCCGGTTCCTCTTTGGAATTTCGCCTGTTTTTGGCCACGCCCATGTTTCGTTGGTCTCCACTGGAGTCGTTTTGTTCATTGGGTTTTTTTTTCTTCCAGATGTTCCAAGTCTTTTCGTCAGAGGCCTCGCCAAGATCACTAATTTTTGTCTAGATCCCCTTATTTTTTCGGTGGTTACGCTATAGGACTCAGTTTTCCTACTAGGCTCGCTGCTGAAGTAATGTTTGCGTTGTTTTTTGCGTTCCAGAATTCTAGTTTTTTACTGTACATTTCGGTCTAGCTTTCGTTTTTTTCTGCATCCTTTCGTTTGAGTTGCACAGCCTAGGGACCGAGTTTGTTGTCTCGTTATTTGTTGTTCTTTATGATTTATGTTTTTTGTTTATATGGGTAGTGTCCCTTTGGACCTTGGTGGGTTTGATCTGTTTAGGTACGCGCGGAGTATCGACGTTTATGAACCACGCTTTGCGAGCATGACCTAGACGGCCTTGACATTCACCCTCGGTGTTTTTCATATGTGTAGCTGCACAGCCTCTAGTTTGTGTTTTATGCTGTAAGTTTTCGTTTGGTTTGCACAGGCTAGGGGTCTCTGTTAGTCATTCTCTATCGCTGTGTTATTATTATTTGTTTAGTGCGTTGATATTGAGCGATTGCTTGGCCTTGTTGCCCTCGAGTTTTTGACGATAATGTCTCTATGTCGTTCTTGATTCATACGTCGTTCGCTTAGCCGTGTATACGCTTTATAGTTTACCAATGCGTTTATAGCGTGGGCTAGATCAGAGGCCCTTTATAATCGCCCTTGGTTGCTTTGTTGTGTCTTGGTACATACGTACATATAAAATATTGTTGTCCATGAACAATTTGTTTATAGCATGGGCTGAAGGCCCTTGATAATCACCCTCGGTGGGTCTGTTGTATCTAGTATCGTTGCCCTTGAGCGATGCTAGATTGGGCTAGAGGTCCTTGATGTCACCCTTGTTGGGTTTTTCTTGCCTATGTAAGTACTTATGTCCTTCTATTATATTTTCATAGCATTTGCTTAAGGCATTGATTATTCCATTTATAGGTTCCCTGTTTTAGTCTGTTATTATTTTCTGCATGCTTTTCTCCAGTCTTTCATTGTTCATGCTGCGGTCCATTTATCCATTTACCTTTTCGTTCTTTTTTCGCGGTCATTATTATTATGTTGCCGTGTGTTGCTTTATCCTTTTTCGTTTCTTTAGTCATTTTTCACACAGAGTTCTGGTCGACATCTCTAACGTTTCCCAAGAAGTCGTTTCCATGACTGAAGAGCTTGGATTGGCAGTTCTCGCCTCCAGTGAACCCGGAGCATCTCTGCATTATCCTAGGGTTTTGAATGGATGGAAGTCATTCGCCGTGGAAGCCGTCTTTGACGCCGTTCCTCTTCCACTCAGTATTTGTTGGATTCATGATCCAAATCGGTTTCAACCATCCTGGGTGCTTACTATACTTTCACAAGTGGTTCCACGATTTGGCCGGAGTCTGTTCGGCAATCAACAAGTCGTCTCGTTTTTCGGTCGCCTCGCCCTTCATGAAACCATCGAAAGGAGTTGCTCAACGCAGATCTTCCGAGGAAGTTATCGTAAAGAGCTCATATGAGCGATCTACTTCTATAGCATTATCAAGTTAATGTCTATTTTTAGGTCTTTCAGGTTTTCTTCGATTTTCGGTTGTCCCTTATTAGGGCTAAGAAATGTTAGGTTTTCATGTTGAGCCGGTCCATTTTCATTGAAATGTGCTAAGTTGACCTGCTAAGGAAAGGCAGTGAGTTGTAAGTTTTTTATTCCGACGCGGGTATATTTTTAGTCCTTCTTCTGCTTCTACCAGTCGTACGCGTTTGTTTTCACTTTATAAGCCTATGAGCTATTCCACTTACAGCGACTCTTTCAAGAGGTCTTTCCATGGTGTTGTTCCCGACATTGCTTAATTTAGTATTCACTCAGCTGGTGGACCAACATCAGCCCCTAATCCTGGAGTTCCTGACAGAAAACTTCTACGACACCACCGTTGGGCGTCAGTGAGTGCCATTAATACCTATGTCGGAGACTCTTTGGAGAGTTTATTAGAGGTCTCAAATTCACTTTCGCCTTCACTCAAGCCCTTTCTTTTAGTTCTACGGAGGGCTTGGCTGTGGCTAACACGCCTATTGCTTGAGTGTCCGGTTGAGTGGTGGTGGCAAAATATGTAATTTTGTGATAATTCTGATTAGCATAAATTGATATTGTTTCCACTTGCTGGTGTATTTAGGGGTTTTCGTGTCCGGCTCTGGTGCATTGCTTTTCTCTTTTATTTATTTTTAATATTTTCTCCAAACAAAATAGAGTAGTCAATTTAAGTATAAGAAATAAAATAGAGAAGGGCACGATATAGTAAAAACTAATTAGTGCCCATTAACACTGATTATAAGTTATAGCTCTTTACAATAAGTCCATACATAAGAATAAGAAATAATGATAAATAAAAAAACACACACATAAGCACACGTACACAGACACATACATATGCACACAGACATCGTACATCATGGCACGAGTCAAGGAGATTAGTACTGAGCAAAATAATATTTGAAAACTGCTTTTTTGAAAAGAATTTTCAAGGAAATATTTCGAATGGAAACAGGAAGATTATTCCAAAAATATTTACCAATAACAGTAGGGCAGAATTTTCTTATGTTTGTCCTAGAGTAAGGAAGGAATAATTGTAGAGAAGTTGCAGTCCGTGTGGAATAATTATGTTGCTCAGAAACTAAGGATATTGAAAAATTTCTCTTTATTTTAGAATTGATGTATTAATATTTTTGTACCTATTCCAATGCTTAATAATCTGCACGGTGGCTTGGCTGGCCAACGCGCCCATATATCACCTAGCTTGAGTGTCTGGTTGAGTAGTGGAGGCAAAATCGTGTTTTTTCGAGAAAATAACCAATCAAATTTTTCAATTAAATTATGCGCAACTGATTTGCGAACCCGTGCGAAGCGAAAACAAAATACTGTGCACTGTCACGGTCAGTTTATCATTGATTGCGACAACATTGTTTTCGCTTTTGAAGGTTTTAAGGTTTCATAACCAGTCTCGGTCCCGGATAACTATGCATGTATGATCAAGTTATGTGCTGAGTTGTTTTTTGTAAGGGAAGTTTCAATTATTATCCTCTTGTAGCAGATAAAGTGTATTCACAACAGGGTGCAGACATCGAGTTATAAATGCACACCGAAGGTTGCTAACCAAAAGAAAAATTAGAAATTAATTAAATGGTAGCTGGAAATTTGTCGCGTCAGCATCCCACTGAATATGGTCACTGAATGTTTTGCTACGAGCTACTTTCACCCCGACGAAACTCGGATTTTTCGCTGTCTCGCTTCATCGATGAATCGAACCCCTGAAAACTGAAAGTCCCTTCGAAACCGAAAGCAATAAACTAAGATGTTGACAAATTTATAAAATCTTTCAGTTATTATTGCATATTAATTTATTTGTTTTGTTTGCTGTGCTCTTGGCCACAGACCGGCGATCAATCTTGTATTGACCAAGATCGTTCTGTCAAGATGACTATATGGTAACCTCGTGTTTTTGTTTTCTTTTACGCTTTATGAATCTCGAGTTCGTCTCGGTCGATAAAAACACATGCAAAAAATGAACTTGTCATGAGCAATATCCGGACATCTTGGCCTCACAAAGTTCCTTTGTCGATAACGCATATTTTTGTTCACAAGTATCAGACATCATGACATTTTTTCTGGCTTTTGCCACTTAAGATTATACTAATTACGGCGTTTTACGCTCAGTATGTAACTTCAGACTAGCGTTTGAGTCATTTCGTCAGACATTTTTTGCCTTTCGCTTCTTAGAGCAGAGGCTTCAATTGATGATGTTGGTTTCTATAACTTAAAATGAACTTTCCGGTGATTTTGTTACGACAGAAAATTCATCATTACCTTTTCAAATTGTTGCTTCCTTAATCGCGTGTAAGTTCACAAGCTTTGTTATAACTGTTATTAGTTTTTAGCCTGGCGTAATTTAGGAACGTGAATAAATAATTTCGAATGTTATTTCGGTTTCTTTACTAAGGAAACTGAAATGACATGTTTAGTTCTAATCTGTTTTACTGATTAGTTAAATTGAATTTTGCGTTAAACAGTTCTAAACCACCGTAATTGAGCTGGAATTTAGTTGAGTATATTACTACCAGATCCACGCGCTTCTTGTGTTTTCCAAGAATACCAGTTTTCTTCAAACTGAGCTTGCCTTACGATTTAGTTCACCTTTCTCAATTGCTTACTTGCTGCTATCGTCAGTTTAGCTGAATCACGGTTTTCGAATCTGAATATTTAGGAAGTTGATTGTTTAACGTGAAAGTTGCTGTTATTTGAATTGAATGTGCAAGATAAAATCTTATATTCACACAAAATCCAATTAATTAATATTGCCCCAGTAAAGGTGGGGACCAGAAAACGCTAGAACTGTATAACCAAATGCAAGAATGAGGAAGGGATAGAGGAGCTAGCGGGCTAAAAAATACTCACCAGACCTGCAGAAAGCTTTTACCCTTGACGAGTAGAAGAAGTGAATGAACGCTACATGCCACGTCACGCGTCTGATAACCCCCTGAGAGGGGGTAATAACCTAGCCCTTCACGTCACAATAGGAAATTACGCAAAATACAAACTGAAACTGAAAACTGAAAACTAAATGATGCGGTTACGCAATACTGCGAACGAAATTCTTGCCACATAACAGTTTAAAAAAAGCACTACGAGAAAACATAAAAATCCTATTTGCTAACAAATGATTTTCTTTGTGTTTTCTGTAGTGCCGATAACCAAAACAAATTATTTAAGAGGCCAGGTCACTTTACCTGCAGCTCGTTTACAGAGGCCCATATGAATGAAATATACAAGATGGAGTAAATTGGCTACGGGCAGATGCTCACAGCCTCTTTAATTATTTTTTTTGCAAGATAAAATCTTATATTCACAAAATGATCCAATTATTTAATATTGGCCTCAGTAAAAAGTGGGGGCTAGAAAACGCCACAGTATCATAATTCCATGATTTATTATGCACACCCCACCCAAAGGAAAAGACCTGCTACAACACTTAAATCAAAATAAAGTGGCCGGTCTGGTAAAACGGCCAATTTATGGCTATAACCAATGGCTGAAACGTAAGTGTTCACAATGGATGAGGCATAATGGCGATCAAACTGAGATAAGCAATGAATAGTGCTAATTTAGGGGGAGGCACAAGCATATCCGAATTAGAAACTGGCAAGGTATTAAACAAGAATTGTTAATAAAGGTTCCAAGCCCCTTTTACATGTAGGAATTGGTGATGGCTGCAGGCTAGATTTAACCGGAAGTAAAACTATATTTGCCAATTCTGCAGCAGCAGGTGATGGGGTATGTCTGTCGCTGACTAATCCGTGGAGGCTGGGGCCAAATGGCGAAATTTTTGGATCTGCAAACAAGATTTACGTCGGCTACGGTTGTTTTGGGTCCCTGGCAGATGCTTAGCTTTGAATAATATACTATAACGTAAGCAGATCAAAACTAATTTCCGCACGAAAAACATAAGTAGCTAATCTTTGTGTGATTGTTGGTTAATGACATGCGCCGAGAACTCATTATCAGTTAAAAAATAGGATGCAGCGATTTACCACGTGTTTGCCCCAGCCTGGGGAGAGGATGTTTGGGGACGAAAAAGAAAAGATCGAGGTGAATGAGCCCCTTCACACTTGCAACATAAATGTTTGTACTGACAGCCAGCACATTCAGTACCTTTACTGAACGTAAAGCAATAGCCTTTAGGTGGGTTGTCAAGGCAAGATCGTGATGAGGGGGGTTGAGTAGGTGCCATACGATAAGATTGTTGGGAACGCATCCAAAATTCCCAATGGATAACACCTCATGGGAACGATTGCAGCAAAAAACGAATGTTTTCGTCATAAAATGTCCAATGCAGGTGACCCCTGGCTGCCAAATCCTGAACCACTTCCCCATATTTCATGAGGGCAGGGGCCTCAGAGAGGTTCTTTTTGCAGTAGATTCCTACAAAGGCATGAAAGCAACTAAACCATGACTTAATGGTGAACACCCGTTTGGATTTTGCGACTGGCTCAAGACTGGCGACAGGCTGGGGAAGATGTGCCCTGTGCGCCTTTAAAAGTAAGCTGATAACGATCCTTGTTTCTAGGGTTATTGAGGAGACAACTTATTATATCAATATACTCATTGTTCCATTTTTTTCCTCGGATCTTCTCGGAAACACGAGCATCTACGTGCAAACTTGGGGAGATGAACGTATTTTCTGGGACACTAAATATACCTTCCAGAGGAGCTGGTGTTACCCACAATGCATTGTTCACCAAGGCTTGGGCGAGTGGTTTCGAAGACTATGGCTTGGGACAGGGGCTGGTTGGCAGCACAACAGAGGGAGCAGGAGAAGCTGATCAAGTAGCTTGGTCCCTGGATACTGCATTGGACGTTGCCTCGATAGGGGCTCCATGCGATTTGGCCGGACTCTCTTCTGCAATCAACAAGTCGTCTCGTTTTTCGGTCACCTCACCCGTCATGAAACCATCGAAAGGAGTCGCTCAACGCAGATCCTCCGAGGAAGTTATCGTAAAGAGCTCATCAGAGCGATCTACTTCTATTGCATTGAAGTTAATGTCTGTTTTTAGGTCTTTCAGGTTTTCTTCGATTTTCAGTTGTCCCTTATTAGGGCTAAGAATGTAGGGTTTTCATGATGAGCCGGTCCATTTTCATTGAAATGTGCTAAGTTGACCTGCTAAGGAAAGGCAGTCAGTTGTAAGTTTTTTATTCCGACGCGGGTATATTTTTAGTCCTTCTTCTGCTTCTACCAGTCGTACGCGTTTGTTTTCACTTTATAAGCCTATGAGCTATTCCACTTACAGCGACTCTTTCAAGAAGTCTTTCCATGGTATTGTTCCCGATATTGCTCAATTTAGTACTCACTCAGCTGGTGGACCAACATCAGCCCCTAATCCTGGAGGTCCTGACAGAAAACTTCTACGACACGACCGTTGGGCCTCAGTGAGTGCCATTAATACCTATGTCAGAGACTCTTTGGAGAGTTTATTAGAGGTCTCAAATTCACTTTCGCCTTCACTCAAGCCCTTTCTTTTAGTTCTACGGAGGGCTTGGCTGTGGCTAACACGCCCATTTCTTGAGTGTCCGGTTGAGTGGTGGTGGCAAATGAGTGCCCATTAAGTTAAACACTGATTATAAGTTATAGCTCTTTACAATAAGTCCATACATAAGAATAAGAAATAATGATAAATAAAAAAACACACACATAAGCACACGTACACAGACACATACACACACACACACATCGTACATCATGGCACGAGTCAAGGAGATTAGTACTGAGCAAAATAATATTTGAAAACTGCTTTTTTGAAAAGAATTTTCAAGGAAATATTTCGAATGGAAAAATGAAGATCATTCCAAAAATATTTACCAATAACAGTAGGGCAGAATTTTCTTATGTTTGTCCTAGAGTAAGGAAGAAATAATTGTAGAGAAGTTGCAGTCCGTGTGGAATAATTATGTTGCTCAGAAAGTAAGGATATTGAAAAATTTCTCTTTATTTTAGAATTGATGTATTAATATTTTTGTACCTATTCCAATGCTTAACAAACTGCACGGTGGCTTGGCTGGCCAACGCGCCCATATATCACCTAGCTTGAGTTTCTGGTTGAGTAGTGGAGGCAAAATCGTGTTTTTTCGAGAAGATAATCCAATTTTTCAATTAAATTATGCGCAACTGATTTGCGAACCCCTGCGAAGCGAAAACAAAATACTGTGCACTGTCACGGTCAATTCATCATTGATTGCGACAACATTGTTTTGAAATTCGCTTTTGAAGGTTTTAAGGTTTCATAACCAGTCCCGTCCCCGGATAACTATGCATGTATGATCAAGTTATGTGCTGAGTTGTTTTTTGTAAGGGAAGTTTCAATTATTATCCTTTTGTAGCAGATGAAGTGTATTCACAACAGGGTGCAGACATCGAGTTATCAATGCACACCGAAGGTTCCTAACCAAGAAAAATGAGAAATTAATTAAATGGTAGCTGGAAATTTGTCGCGCCAGCATCCCACTGAATATGGTCACTGAATGTTTTGCTACGAACTACTTTCACCCCGACGAAACTTGGATTTTTTGCTGTCTCGCTTCATCGATTAATCGAACCCCTGAAAACTGAAAGTCTCTTCGAAAACGAAAGCAATAAACTAAGATGTTGACAAATTTCTAAAATCTTTCAGTTATTATTGAATATTAAATTATTTGTTTTGTTTGCTGTCCTCTTGGCCACAGACCGGCGATCAATCTTGTATTGACCAAGATCGGTCTGTCAAGATAACTATATGGTAACCTCGTATTTTTTTTTCTTTTACGCTTTATGAATCTCGAGTTCGTCTCGGTCAATAAAAACACATGCAGAAATGAACTTGTCATGAGCAATATCCGGACATCTTGGCCTAACAAAGTTCCTTTGTCGATAACGCATATTTTTGTTCACAAGTATCAGGCATCATGATATTTTTTCTGGCTTTTGCCACTTAAGATTATACTAATTACGGCGTTTTACGCTCAATGTGTAACTTGAGACTAGCGT
>NC_090874.1:11781064-11788564 GCF_036669935.1 Montipora foliosa | reverse complement strand
ACGAAATTCTTGCCACATAACAGTTTAAAAAAAGCACTACGAGAAAACATAAAAATCCTATTTGCTAACAAATGATTTTCTTTGTGTTTTCTGTAGTGCCGAGAACCAAAACAAATCATTTAAGAGGCCAGGTCACTTTACCTGCAGCTCGTTTACAGAGGCCCATATGAATGAAATATACAAGATGGAGTGAATTGGCTACGGGCAGATGCCCACAGCCGCTTTAATTATTTTTTTTGCAAGATAAAATCTTATATTCACACAATGATCCAATTATTTAATATTGGCCTCAGTAAAAGTGGGGGCTAGAAAACGCCACAGTATCATAATTCCATAATTTATTATGCACACCCCACCCAAAGGAAAAGACCTGCTACAACACTTAAATCAAAATAAAGTGGCCGGTCTGGTAAAACGGCCAATTTATGGCTATAACCAATGGCTGAAACGTAAGTGTTCACAATGGATGAGGCATAATGGCGATCAAACTGAGATAAGCAATGAATAGTGCTAATTTAGGGGGAGGCACAAGCATATCCGAATTAGAACCTGGCAAGGTATTAACAAGAATTGTTAATAAAGGTTCCAAGCTCCTTTTACATGTAGGAATTGATGATGGCTGCAGGCTAGATTTAACCGGAAGTAAAACTATATTTGCCAATTCTGCAGCAGCAGGTGATGGGGTATGTCTGTCGCTGACTAATCCGTGGAGGCTGGGGCCAAATGGCGAAATTTGTGGATCTGCAAACGAGATTTACGTCGGCTACGGTTGTTTTGGGTCCCTGGCAGATGCTTAGCTTTGAATAATATATTATAACGTAAGCAGATCAAAACTAATTTCCGCACGAAAAACATAAGTAGCTGATCTTTGTGTGATTGTTGGTTAATGACATGGGCCGAGAACTCATTATCAGTAAAAAATAGGAGGCAGCGATTTACCACGTGTTTGTCCCAGCCTGGGGAGAGGATTTTTGGGGACGAAAAAGAAAAGATCGAGGTGAATGAGCCCCTTCACACTTGCAACATAAATGTTTGTACTGACAGGCAGCACATTCAGTACCTTTACTGAACGTAAAGCAATAGCCTTTAGGTGGGTTGTCAAGGTGAGATGAGGGGTTGAGTAGGTGCCATGCGATAAGATTGTTGGGAACGCATCCAAAATTCCCAATGGATAACACCTCATGGGAACGATTGCAGCAAAAAACGAATGTTTTCGTCATAAAATGAAACTGAGATAAGCAATGAATAGTGCTAATGTAGGGGGAGGCACAGGCATATCCGAATTAGAACCTGGCAAGGTATTAAACAAGAATTGATAACAAAGGTTCCAAGCCCTTTTATATGAAGGAATTGATGATGGCTGCAGGCTAGATTTAACCAGAAGTAAAACTATACTGCGGCATGCAGAAGGTAATGGGGTATGTCTGTCGCTGACTGATCCGTGGAGGCTGGGGCCAAATGGCGAAATTTGTGGATCTGCAAACGAGATAAAGAGTCGGCTAGGTTGTTTTGGGTCCCTGGCAGATGCTTAGCTTTGAGTAATATATTATAACGTAAGCAGATCAAAACTAATTTCCGCACGAAAAACATAAGTAACTGATTTTTGCGTGGTTGTTGTGTAATGACATGCGCTAAGGACTCGTTATCAGTAAAAAATAGGGTGCAGCGATTTGCCATGTGTTTGCCCCTGAGAAAAAAGTTGAGGACAATAGGTAAACAAATTCTAAGGTAGCTTCTTAAATGACGTCCAGGATGGTGGCCAGGACCCATAGCACCAATGATTTTGGAAAATTGCTCCAAAACCTAATGAACCCGAGGCAACTGTGTAAAGACGTAAACGCTCTGGAGTATACCAGACATCCTCAAGGAAAAAGGACTTGCCATTATAAACTTCCAAAAAGCCCAGCCAAACTCGTAAATCAGCCTTCACCTCTCGTTTCAGGCGAAGAAAATGGTATGGTTATCGGATGCCAATTGTAAGGTCAATGAGCCTGCGCAGAAAGGCTCGGCCCGGCTGAATCACAGAACATACAAAATTTAGAAAACCAACTAAGGATTGCACTTCGCGTAACGTGGCCTTCTTTTTCATAAGAAAGTCAGAAATTAGGTCTTTGCACTTCAAGATTTTGTCAGCGGGCAAGCGAGCCTCTAACATGACGATGTCCAATTCGATCCCTGCAAATGACAGAGTTGTAGCAGGGCCACAAGTTTTCTCTGGTGCTATGGGAATTCCCACATAAGTACAAAAATCCGCAAAGAAATTGAACTGCTGATAGCATATGTCACGAGAAGGAGCGATTATCAGAAAATCGTCAAGAGTGTGAACGATATGATTGATTTTCAAACTGTTCTGGGCCACCCACTCCAAAGCAGAGCTGAATAATTCAAAAGTGCGACAAGAACTCGAGCAGCCCATGGGCATGCATTTGTCAAAATGATATTGTTCACGCCATTATTATCACTAGGGTGAACTGGAACAAGTTGGAAAGCATTATTGATATCAGTCATAGACAAAAAGCACCCTTGGCCTTCTGCTCTAATATGGGCGATAGTGTCGGTAATGGTTGCACAGTGGACACTAGCATGATGGGCAGGAATACTGTCGTTAACCGAGGAACCAGCAGGATACGATAAGTGATGCATAAGTCTCAATTCACCAGGTGTCTTCTTAGGAACGACAGCCAGCGGAGAGACCCGAAAAGTAGAAAATTGTGGTAGGGCATATGGGCCAGCCAACCGACCTGCCACTAGCTCCTTCTCAATCTTGAGATCCACCATGCACTTGTGGCTTTTGCAACGCGGATGCCAAATTGGTAGAATTGCTGGATATTCTATCCCCCTCAGAATGAATGGGAAAACCAAAAGTAAAACCTGAAACAAGATGCTCTGCCTTGGAAGGGGTGTAACCCGACAAGAAGAAACTTTAATTAATCCACCGACACGGACAGGCGTGGTAAGCTTTATTTCTAATAATTTGATTGTGTGTTGGTGGTTGAGGGTCTGGCAGCCTGGGGAGAGGATTTTTGGGGTTTTAAATGGGAGACGAAAAAGAAAAGATCGAGTTGAATGAGCTCCTTCACACTTGCAACATAAATTTTTGTACTGACAGCCAGCGCATTCAGTACCCTTACTGAACGTAAAGCAATAGCCTTTAGGTGGGTTGTCAAGGCAAGATCGTGATGACAGGGGTTGAGTAGGTGCCATGCGATAAGATTGTTGGGAACGCATCCAAAATTCCCATAGGATAACACCCCATGGGAACGACGAAGGTCGCGATTGCAGCAAAAAACGAATGTTTTCGTCATAAAACTTCCAATGCAGGTGACTTCTGGCTGCCAAATCCTGAACCACTTCACCATATTTCATGAGGGCAGGAGCCTCAGAGAGGTTCTTTTTTACAGTAGATGCCTAGAAAGGCATAAAAGCAACTAAACCATGACTTAATGAAACCCAGAGGTTACCCTCTGCATTGTGGAGTTCACCACACCACATGGTCTGAGGACAAAGTCCAACAGAACTACAAACCGCAAGGAATACCCTACATTGTGGAATTCCTACAGAGCTACAGATGCGAGGAATACACGTCTCACTGACGTCTCAGAGAAACAAAGTAAAATACTGAAAGCACCCATGATGTTTTGAGAAATAAATTAAAAGAAGGATAATGCTTTCAAAATGGCACCGCGATAGCTTCGATACAACTGATGCTGACCAGCCGCGTTTAAATGAACACCATCGGGAAAATAATATTCTTTAGCTGGATGATTGAAAACTCGATGATGCCAACAAAAGACATTGGGGATAGATTCGAGCACCACATTGACATAAATATTTAAGATTTCAGCGCGATGCCCGACAAGCGTCGTGTCAGGAAGTGAGCTGCCACGTAGTATGACATAACACCATCCAACAACGCGGACTGAAAAACTGGATTAAAACAACTGAACCAGTTCTTCTACTGTCGAACCAACTACCTATGGCGGTATACAAGTCAGGTCGTTAGTGCCGATCTCCAATTTAACAATGTCGGCAGCGAGGGAATCGATTATGCTCAGGTCAAAAGCTCGAAGTTTCTCAACAGTGCGCCCACCTACGCCATGAAAATGAATCGACACCGAGCCGGCAAGGCCAAAACTTAAATCCGCTGTGTCGTGAAAACCTTTGCCAGTGTCCCGATATAATCATTTATTGAAAGAATGTCCTAGAATAAGAGCCTTTGGAAGATTACCAGCCGTACTAACAAAAAAGGGGGTGGGGAGAACAATAGAGCGTGATGTGCAGAAAAACGCAAATAAGTATTGAAAACAATTAAGCCTAACTAAAGCAATCGCCTTGAAACTAAAGAACCAAAGGAAAAATGGATGGATAATAATCAATGAATGAAATGAAAAATACCCACGAGACTTGCAAAATGCTTTGACCCTTGACGAGTACAAGCTAAGAAGTGAATGAACGCTACTTGCCACGTCAAGCATGCGTTTGATAACACCCTGAGAGGAGGTAATAACTATTGATATTTACCTAGCCCTTCACGTCACAATAGGATGTGGTTACGCAATACTTGTCACATAACAGTTTAAACAAAACATTACGAGAAAACATAAAAATCCTACTTCTAGCAAATAATTTTTTTTAGTTTAGTTGCCAAGTACCCCACAAGCTTTTAGCTTTGAATTTATTATCGTGTATAAATAAAGGTTGTATTGTACTGTATTTTGTTGTATTGTACTTAATTTTAAGTAGGCCTACTGATGTTTTTGCCGTCTTGGGAAAGCTACACTATGAACAGAAACTCAGCCTCTTCAAGTGAAATGGTACTGTGACTAATGTTGGATGTGGCTAAAAACGATAAATCCCCGACCCCCCACCCCCCGAAAGTAGCGAGACCAAGTTTTTTAAATGGTATACCGCCTTGCATACGGAACCCGCGCCCGCAGTGCGCGCGGCAGTCAAAACTGTGCTATCCTTGTGCTATCCTGTCAATCATTTGCCCTTTCACCGGAAACAGTGCATTTTGGTTGTGCGTAAATGACATTGTTGTCTATCTACCCCGTCGAAAGGATGCGGTCAAAGTCTTTATTCGCGAAGTTAACTCAAATAAATCCATTATCAATACGGTTTTGCCGTCTTCTTACACTTGATTCGAAAATACCAGCCTGAATTCGTCTTAGAATAGTTAGAAAAAGCACAAATAAAAGCCAAAGCACAACAGGTTACGTTCGAATTCTGCTCGCCGACAACCCAAGTTTGTTGACAAAAAAATTGCCGCAAAATGTTTCAAATGGTTTTCTGGCCCATTATTAGTAATGGCGCTCACGTGCATTTTAAATGGAGTATCGGGAAAGAAAAATTGTCAAGCTGATATTTGTTTCGTGTGAACATACATTTTCAAGTAGCGAAAATTTGTATAAGCACAACAAAACTTTTACTAACCATTGCCCGAAAGCTCCCGAAGGAACACCATTTGGAAGCTGCAAGGAAGCCGCTGATGAATTTTGCACAAAAACCTCGGCCCCTAACACCGGAAAGCCAGACTTGGAAAGTTTTTCAGCGGAAGGCTCGCTAAGGAAGAGTTTCTAGAGCTTGCCCTCCCGCAGGTCGCCAGAAAGGTGCAAACAAGCTGATTCATGTCTGAAAACAGCAAGATCTAGAAGGGGCAGTCAAAATGGTGTTTCTTGTATTGTGCGAAAATTTATTTTTCCCTCAATCCCAAATAAGAACTTGCTGTGTCTTGCAATTCAACAGTGAATTGCTATTCGGCCAATATGAGAATCAACATCAACAAAGAGGCACTCCCAGGGGTTTGGGGAAGAAGAGAACATGGCTAATTTGAACTGGGGAACAGAGTAACATACATACATACATACATCCATACATACATAAACTTTATTTAACGTGGGTAGAAACACTTAGCTGAAGCTATTTTACAGGTTTTCCACAAAATAATATTGAAGAAAAAATAAATATATACATAAAAATGTAAGAATATGAATAAAATATCTAGTATCTAAAATTTCAAAATTTAGGTAACTAAAATTTAATGTTCCTCACTGGTTTTTTTAACAATATCAAAATATTTTAGGGAACAAGGGAAGAAAAACAATTTAAATTTTAGGGATCAAAAAGCTGGGAACAAGTTTGAAAGTAATTTGGGGAACAAGGAAACACAAGCAAATACTTAAAGGGAACAAGGACTCCTCTCCCCAGGAGGGCCTCATCAAATGTTCTGCCTCTATCCAACAGCTCAAACAAGCTATTCCAACAATTTTTGAATGACCAACAGGAAAAGAAGACTCTCTTAGAGAAATTAATTATTTATAATAACACTCTAGCATGCAAAACAATGCTCAGATGCTTACGAGCACCCTCATGTCCATGTTTGTAAAAAAGCACCGTGAAGTATTCCTTGTGGCTGGCTGGTTTAGGCATTGTTTCGTCTTTCAACATTGGGCAAAACCAAATCAACTCCATTCTCAGAGGGCACTGGCGAAAGAAGCTAGAAGAAAAAACTGGCCTTAATCCAATTCTCCCAAGGTAATCTTTACAGAATAAGATTATTGAAGGAACACTTTTGAGTGCCAACCTTAAGCCTTTTAAAACAAGTGCAAACAATATTAAGTCTTTAAATTCACAAAATGTCAAACAGCATATTTTACGGTAGCCTCGCAGCTCCTACAAGGTCTCACCTGATTGGAGACCACCCTTGAGGTTTAACAAAAGAACAAATAACAGAAACAATGGACCCTAGGCCTAAAACCTAACCCTTTCGTTTTAGGCCTAGGGTTCATTGTTTCTGTTATTTGTTCTTTTGTTAAACCTCAAGGGTGGTCTCCAATCAGGTGAGACCTTGTAAGAGCTGCGAGGTGACCCATATTTTAGTATCATATTCAATTAGATTTGGCTGCAATATTCCTTAAAACTACGCAGAACTATTTGCCATAAGATGTGGAACATTTCCTGCCTATCTAAATATGCCGCAAAAGGGCTCCAAAAAGCAACCAGTTAGGTTTTTAGATAAAGATACACAATACCTAAAAAATAAATTACTTGATGTGATCAAGACATTGAATGACCAAGCAATAAACAAATGGCAGCAATGTATGTTAGGTTCACAAAGTGGGGAAAAAATATTCCTCAACTGATGTTTCAATATGCATTTAAATAAATTTTCTATCAACAATTCAAGGGACTGAATTTTCACTGGTATTGATTAACATTTCCATGATAAGCTTGAAAGTGAATCTGGCAACCACAGTGCCCTATGAAATGGGAAATAACTTAAACAAACTCTTTAAACTAACATTTTACAAGGGACACCATTGTTGATGCCCTTCGAAGAACAAAGATTAAATTGAAAGAAGAGTTGGTCTGGAGTTTATCCACAATGAACAGTTAGTGGCTGCATTCACTAATGTAGAGAACAAACACATCAAGTTTCTTCTCAAGCAACCAGGTGTTCAAGGAGCTATTCAATTTCCAAAGAACTATGGTAGTGTACAA
>NC_090874.1:11741064-11773564 GCF_036669935.1 Montipora foliosa | reverse complement strand
GACCGAATAATAAACATGCTGGGGAGATCCGAATCTCTTTTTCTGGCATAATCACATTTCACAAGTCTTTTCAGTGCAGACTTAAGATTATTCCCGTAATATCCATACAGTATTGGGTCTAAAGCGGCATTGAGACAAATCAAAAGTTGAGATGTTCTCCAAACAATTCCCGGCGTAGTCAAGTTAAAATAAATTAGTGTTCGAGTTACCATAAAAGGGGACCAACAAATCGCGAACGCTATAGTTAAGGCCATAAGTGTCTTCGCCACTTTCTTGTTTCGCCGAACCGATTTCTCGATAAAAGAGTTGTTTATAGCAGGGACAACTCTTGAACGTAGGGCACGGGAAATAAGTGCCTGCGTAAAAATCATATACAAGAAAGGAAGCACAAAGAAGAATGTTGCGTGCAAGCTGTAATATACTTGTCGACCGATGTCTCCCCAAGTTGTGTTGACGCAAACATGAACGTTTCCTCTCCTTTCCAAACGGTATATATCCACTAAAGGTGAACAAACGAGCAAGCACAGAAACCAAACTATAGCGAGTTTGACATATCCTTTCCTTGTCCAGGTGTTCATCCTGGCGTTGAACGGATCTGTTATGGCTTTTAGCCTCTGGAACGTAATAAGAACCAGGGTAGTGATGGAAGTAGTGTACGTTGCTTCAACGAGGAATCCATGAAGTCTGCAAGTGCCATCGCCACCCAGCCAACGCCAGAAAATATCGATGACATTCAGAATTGTTAAAAAAGTGAAGAGTAGATCCGCGAAGGCTAAATTTGCCACAAGCCACATTAGAGGAAAATGTTGGCGTTTCAGGCTCTTGTAGCAGGTTGTGATCACCCATACATTACCAACAATGGACATCAAGAAAACACTGGCGTAAATTATGACCAAGGAAGCTTGCATAAATGGCGAAAAATCATCGCTTGTTGCCATTATGGAAGAAAGATATATATTAATAAACATTTATATAATAACGTTTTTCTGGTGGCACTGAAAAATTAATCTTTAGCAAACGAAAATTGACAAGGCGTGTATAAATTCGAGCATTTTTAACAGCTTTTCGTTGATGCGTATTGAAGTTGAATGGGCGAATGAGAAGAACTCGAACTCTCCTGTACGTAAATATTTATATGGTGCTGTCTTGTGCTTTGAGCCTTTACTGTCAATGGATTTCGCTATTTGTTTGATTTTCGATTTCCCGTTGAGTGCCAGTTTTCATTTCGGGAAACAGCGAGGGTCAAATGTATATAAAACAATACAAACATGATGTCATCGTCTGAGAGCAATGATAAGGTTCCTTTTTTATCGACAAGATCGGTCCGAAGGCTTCCAATCCTTGTCTTAATATTCTTCGTATCGATGCCGTATCGCCGGAAAAATAGAGATAGTGATCTATTCTTCTCTATGGCACAGCAATTTAAATCTTTGTGATTCTCACATTAGCTGTATGGCAATTAATAATTGGAACCCTTCAGCACTTTTTCTTAGTTCGCTTGGTAGTCAGTTCTCGATTAATGTACGCAAAAACATGTCGCATATTCTGACAGATATGACCTCTGAAGGAAGTCGGAAGAACTTAGTTACGAGATAAATGAGAAGGCAATGTTGGTTTTGATTTGGCGGAGAAAAGTTCCGTTCTCAACACTCATGCAGCTGCATACAAACAACGAAGATTATTGTGCCAAAATAAATATACCGCAAATTATAATTAATTAAAGGTAATAAAAGAAAATGAATTTAAAGCATCCTGAAGTGGCCAGAAAACAGTTTTGTTTGGATAGGGGCGTCCCGTTGTTATAGTTTTGGCTTCGCAATCATCGATTGTCTCTTCCTCTACACGTTGATGTGGGCATCGACTCATAAATCTAGCATTTCCTGTATCACACAGCTCTCTCAGCCAAGTAGCGCTTTGCAATGGCTGATTAATGCTCAGCTCACAGCGCTCTTTAAATAGATCTCTTTTACAACTTGAGTTCCTTCGTTCAGGACAGGAACCTTTGGTCACCGTTCCTTTTGAATTCCTTTTACGCTGCGAACATATGGCACTTCTAACCAGACGAAATGGAACTTTCATGGTCTATTTCTTATTAATTTTTGAAGACTAGTCTAAAATACTCCCTTTTAGAAAGCAGTACTTTGCAATGTTTGTTAGCTAATTGAGAGTTTTACACGCTCAATAGAACCTTGTTGTACATTAATATAGACCGAGTTAATATTTTCCGATTTACAACAGGGAATAAAATTGTCTTGCTTGTGAAGGATTTTAAAAAACTTTCCGAGCAGGTGGTTTGTAACCAATGTTTGTGAATTCATTGTGCAATCATGTCGGACAATCTAATGGCGCTAGCTAGCAATTAAGAAAGCTGTTTTAATTACGTCAAACGAAATGAAAGCAATCTAAAACGTGCAACCCACCAGCCTTAGACTCAAAAGAATATTACCAACTGGTGTTTTGCAACACGTGTTTTCAGACACATGTCGAATGTTTAGTGACGATCAAAATATCTATTACTATCAATACTCGCGGCCAAATGACAAACTGCCCTCTGTAAAACGCGCCTTTTTGCGGGCCAAACGGGAAATGTGCGGGCTGTAAAATATATTTGCCGCCCTGATACTGATTGGCTGCAGAGATGTCAAACAACTTCGCTCGTCCAATGAGATTGTCCTATTTTAAAAGTGCGAGAATTACTTCTACATTTGGTGTACAACCCGCACTTCAAATATATAAATTCCTTTCATTCTCACATCCTTCGTTTGTATACACTGAGGGACATTTCCATATCATAGTTTCATGCTACATCTCTGTTAAACAACTTTTTCTTATGAAATGAATTGGTACGATTTGGCCTTGTGTCGTATTGATATTTGCAATTGTGTACTGATAACACGTTCCAAAACCTTGGGGGATATTCTAAAGTTAACAAAAATCGGTTGTCGGTGTTGAATCCTTGACGGAATTTTAATTTTCGGCTGATATTTCGAGGAAAGTGAATTATCTGGCCGCCAAAAATGTCCTTTCGGCTGGGAAAATCCCTCTCGTCCACTTTTTGTCCAAGTATTTACCATTCACTTTCATTTGAACGATAGCGTTCAGTCGTACACCATGTCATCTCCATTTGTGGGTGGCTCGAAAAAATAACTTTGGAAGACATTGTGAAGGCTGGCCTCAGAAATTTCCGAAACCACTGTCTTCACCATAACTTTAACAGGAGCGGCAATTACCCGTTACTGGTTTCAGAAATTTCCGAAACAGTTTGTCTTGGCTATTGCTAAAAACGAGGGCAGTTAACCACTGCCGGTTTCAGAAATTTTTGAAACCCCTGCAGCTGACCACACGTGAAGGTGAGGGAAATTAGCGATTATTGGTTTCGAAATTTTTTGAAACCAGCTTCAATGATAGATGGTTTCAGAAATTTCCGATACCACTTCCGAAACGAGTTAATTGTCCTAACAATGTCCAAAGACACTGGAGCCACTAACCTTTGCACTAAGATTAATGTGACGGTAAATGTGCTACTGGTTTGAAAAATTCCCGGAACCATTAATCGCGACACAACTTGTTATAGAAATTTGCGGAATCCCTCTTATTCTCTATGGTATAGGATTAAGACAACGGCATAACTTCTCCAGTATCACAAATAATTTATTTACAACGTTGCATTGAATTTATATCCGTTCAAAGAAGAAAACACTTAAATCATGAATTTCGAAATTTAATATTCGTTAACGGTGTTCGCCTATTCACTGTTATCTTCCTCAAGCAAATCCTGCTCCAAGCTTTGTCTTATACTCATTAAAGTTTCCTCGTCTGAATCCACGACAACTCATTTCTTCCGGCGTTTGAGACTTGCCTTGGCTGCTGATGCTAAAAATGATAAAACCAAGAAACATCTTAGGAAAAAGCTGTTAATTGAAATTTGTAACGTCATCTTTGACACGTATTCGTTGCCTGACATCAGCACATATTCTTGCCCATAAAAGCTAGATAAACTGACAAAGAAATATCTTATTGCTCAGTACGTAACTCTACCTCAGAACGTGGACGATCTTCGCAACAAACATAATCTCAAGTGTCACGTTCGAAACGCGTGTGATTTAATTTATTTACTTAGAGAGAGTTAGAGGACTGATATATTTATATCGGTGAGTTCGATAACTCTCTAAGATTAATTATTTTTGATTCCTGATTTATATCCTACTTTACTAGTTCAGTAGTGGCCGTTAAATGTATTTTTCCTGAGGCTGAGTGACCATTCTTGGCCTACATTTGTTTAGTGAATACATCTTAGAAGATTAGAATGATAACCCTGGCTAGTCTAACATACATAAATCCAGTAAAAAGCAATTGCAGCTCTGAGCTGTTGCAATGAACGTAGTAACTGAAAAATTTGAATTCCTTTCGGCAACTCCGCATTAAGTTCCTCACACATGCATGTGTGAACAAAGGAGACTAATGTTGCGCATGCGCCTCATCACCCCGAAAAACCCTTGAAATTCAGTCAAATTCATTCGAAACGCGGGAACATGAGAAATGGCGGATGTAGTGCTGTCATCGTTAATATTCATCGCATGTTTCCAAAAGGACGGCACACAATGAATGCAAAAATGATAAGTCATTTGAAAGACTTGGGCATTACCTTATTTTTATGACTGACACTGGTTCAATACAACGCGAAATACGGCGAAGGATCACAAATGAAGCGAAGATGGCGAGTCAAAAGTGTGGCGATGAATTGCAGAACTGGCAAGGAGCAGAGGATAGTTTTGCCTTCCTGGCGTTGTTTTTCCTTATTTAAGAGACTTCAACTCAGAATGGAGTGCTGTTTGATAATAAAGTAAGTCGGATTCAAATTGAAATGTGAGTTTACATTAAAAAATATGGGCAAACTGGCGTTTGAAGCGAGGACAACGGTAAATCGGCTAACAAGATGGACTCGAAAATGGCAGCCCACTGGTGAAGAACATCTCAATTCGCTATAAAGCTTCCCAACCTTGAAATTTTGAACCACATGGTCGAAGTTGAGTCGGTAATTGTTCTGGAGAAGAAATAGGGCTGATTTTGAATCTTGAAGCGAGCAGATGACGCCAAGACGCAAGGCTTTATTTTACGAGTGCTCCAGATAATTTAAATTTCCTTGGCAAAAAATATTTTAATTCCCTTTTTCGAGACTTTTGTCATAGGCCGTGATACGGGAATTCCCGCTTGCTGCAGTAAGCCCAACAACCATAGAAAAGATTTGTGTAAAGAAATTGTCATTAAAAGTGGCAAGGCTCAACACAGCAGGTTTCGTGTGACACGGTGTTGTCTACAAAATGGCTCCAAATCTTGTTATGATATCATCTCGCTCTGCCCTATTGTGTCTTTGACATGGCACACTTTCACGTCTGTAAATTAAACCACTGAAAAAGCATTAAATTTGAAGCTTTTTTCAATTTGTATTTTGTCATATTGCCCTAAGCTGCGAGAGTTTCAAGTTGATGAAATGACGCGCACAAGTAATTCTAACTCGGAGAACGAGACTCAAGTCGGCATCTCATCCGTTCTCGTGGCCAAATCTTAGAAAATATTTCGTGATACGGGAATCGCCTTTAACAGCCGACACACAAATATCAGAAGAATAATTTAAATTAAACAGTTTAAATTTAAAAGTGGCAAGGCGCGCACAAGCGACCAGCAAAGTGAGCCTATTGTCCTATTGAAATCTGCAACTTCGAGCTAGTTGTTTGTTGGAAGAACAGTCATAGGACGTCCCCTCAATGCTATCCAGTCATTGTGGATACATCAAATACTAATTTTTCGCAGAAATGTGGAGATTGACACTGATTTGCAGTTAAATTATTTATTATTTATTTATTTACAATGCACTTACACGTTTTCTTGGTATAAAATTTACCTACTCATCTCAGGCAAAGTATTATTTACATTTGTATAAACTGCTTCAGGCGAGGGAAAAAACGAAATTATTACAGATAACGTAATTATATACACTATACCACTAATAGAAATAAATGGTATATAGTTAACTTTACTAAAAAGGAGATTGACACTGATTCATGTATAAATACATTCCAAAATGACATAACCAGGTAAAACATTTGTGAATGTAATGCATAAATTATGTGAATACATTCAAATTAACAACAATCTCAGAGAAAGAATTATATTATATTCTTAACTTTAAGTAGTACTCAATCTACAGAACAGGATATCCCATTCAGTTGCAATATTTAGACTTATAATACCGGAGTACATACCAGCAAGTACCGGTAAGGAAATCAGCACTGAGCAAAATAGTGTTCAAAAATTGCTTTTTTAAAATAGGATTTTAGATGTGCTGTTTTGATCATAAAGGGGAAGTCATTCCAAAAGTATTTTCCAATAATAGATAGGCAGAATTTTCTTACATTGGCTATAGCATGAAGAAATAAATACTACAAAGATGCATCCTGAGTTGAATGATTATGTTGCTCCGAAACCAGTAATATGGAAAAAATTACATGGCTTATTGCCACAAAGACAATCGTGCACAAATAAATGTGTACATTTTAGCAATATCGTGAAATTTCAATAGACCTAAGGAAACATAATGTGGGATGGGGGAACATCATGAATGATTATAATAACTTTATTTTTTGAATTTTATCAGCTGTGACATTGGGTTTTCATAATCACTACCCTGCAACATTGAGCCATACAGTAAATATCGCTAAATAAGTGAATAATTAACAATTATTTGCCTCAGGGTCAGTGATTATTGGTGAATATTCACAGTGACGAAGTTGAGGTGAATATTCACCGATAATCACTGAGCCTGAGGTGAATAATTGTTTTAGTATAAATACACAGGTGATTATTTCAAAAAAGAGAAGAAAAAAGCATTTCAACACGAAATCATCTTCACTTACAGTGGCAAAACGACTACTGGCAGCCATTTTGTCGGTCGAGGTGATTATCGGCTGATAATCCGAGATAGCAAGCCAATGAGAGCGCGATTTTGTATAATCACCTGTGTATTTATACTAAAAGATATTGTTTAGACAATGTTTACTGACAACGCTTAACCTTGATTATGACATTAATACATTAATTTTACTAACTTTGTTACAAATATAATGAATATGATCATGCCAGGAAAGGTGATGGCCAATATAGATATCATACCCACGTATCTTAAGATTGAAACTGGTTCAAGGAATTGACCAGCTAAGTTTAATGAAGGAAGTAAGTTGAAATTTACTTACTGATGAGGATTGATGATAAGATATTTACTTTTCTTTAAATTTAAAGTTAATAAACACTTGGTAGTTCAGAGCTATTGTGAATTAGAAGTTCATCTATATATAGGGAAGATATCTGATGACAAGCATTGATGTGCCAACCACAGGAACAAAAGAACCTTTTGTTTCAACATCCAGCGAGCCTCTGGTTGGCACATTAATGACAATAGTTAAACAATAAATTATCTTCCCTACACTTTTTTGGCATGCTGCATTGCAGAGGTTTCCCCACCACATGATGTACAATTTAAACAAATATTTACAGGGTGTCAAGTGAGTAAAATGGTCAGAAAATGAGAAAATCGGGGGCTTTTTAACCTAAAAGTAGGAACAAAATAGCAGCATTTGCACGTGAATAGGAAAAGTAATGGAAATGCCTAATTGAAGTCATCATTGAGAGGTTCAAAATTATTGTCTTTAAATCAACATGAAGTACAAGCTTAGTACATTTTTCTCCAGCCACAAGCACAAAAAATACATATTTTTTTCTGAAAAGCTAGCGAATTTAAAAGGCTCAGAATAATAGGAAATAACAATAGCTGGCACATTCATCAACTACCTACAAATTACTACAGTACCCTTATTATCTACCCTCCGATTTCAATCCATGGCGATTTAGTAAATCCTCCACACACGTTGCTAATTGTAACTAGTACATTGTAGGAACTGGTGAAGAAGGCGTTGACAACGCTGGCATTTCGTATAATGTTTCTGTGGACAAGAAGGAAAATACAATACACCAATTTTTTAAAGAACATTTAATAGGCTGCGCTAACTTATGGCTTGAGATTATAAATAAAACAAAAGGAATAGCGAATTCATCACACCTTAGCAGACTTGACAGCAAGGCCTCGGCTGAACAACCACCTCAATCGATCTATGACAACATTTAACTCGGAAAAATCAATTGTGCATGAAGCCACGGACGAAAAATCGATCACGCGAAAGTGAAAGACTTAAAAGAAATCAGCTTCTGCCACTGAACTACCGCTATTCCGAAAGAAACAAAGGTGTACACGTCGCTGCTGCTATAAAAATCCCTAGAGCAAGTAATCGAACAAGACGTCTTTGGCCGCCATTTTGATTGTTATTTCGCGCGCGCGCGCGCGCGTGAAAAAACCTGGGTACAAGCAAAACAATCAACCAATCAGACAAAAGTCTCCTTTGTTGCATGTGTGTTTTGCACGGGGTGTTTTCTCTTTTTACACTATAACTAGAATTTACTCCGATACATCTAGAATTCACTTTGCAATGAAAACAATTTCTTTTCTCTCGTGAGCTGGTATACACACTTATAGGCACAATCTCCCAATACTTCAAATATGTCGACAATTGAAAATTGAACCAAACAGTCACTATCTTAGTGTGTCACGCAAGGTGAAAACTCGGAAATTTAAAATGCTCTAAAACGAAAGACGCTACGGCACTGGAAACTTACAAAAAGGGTCAATTCTAGATTTATATTGTCAAAGTAGTCCAAATAAAAAATTATAAAACCTCGATTTTGATTATAGAATTTATGTCAAGGTGAAAACCACTACATTGTTACTTAGAATATTAAAAGGTTTTCATTTGTTTAAAACGGCTTACTGTAACTTGCAAAACGAGAGGAAACGAAACGAAAGTTAAACCTGTATTTCACAAAATGAATATTTGAGCATTTCGATAGCAGTAATTCGCAAAATAGATGATAAGTGAGCTGGTTTCTTATTACGCTACGACGATAGTCACGTTCAACATACCTGGGATAGAAAACATTCTCTCTACTTTTTGATGAAACACGCCCCATCTGTTTCATCTCTTTGGTGGTCATCTACCCTTGCTCTCTTCGAATTTCTGGGCTCTTCATTAACCTCCAAGCCAGGTTTCCGTTTGCCAGCGTGAGAACTTGGCTCGTTAGTACGATCTTGCGATCCCCCTTGAGAAACCAACGTCTGAAACCACTGGAGAAAACGAAAGTGATGGCCTTTCATCCACTGTTTGGTTGCTTTCTTGAATCCGTTTAAATCTGTCAGCAAACTGACGACTGGAAACAGTGTAATCCATAAATTGTTTCGAAAAATCGTTTGCAAGGATGTCGAATTTGCCTAAATCTACAATTGTAGCCTTACACCGGCAGATAGGTTGGAGAACATGACCTGTAGAATGAAAAGACCTGAATAAGCCAATGATGTCACTTCTCTTCTCGTTCTTTGTACAGTATTCAGAAAACTAAGTAAGCAATGTACCTTAATAGAAGAGGTATCCGAACTTTCAGCAACAGCGATAACATTTGCCATCTCCTTGCCGCCAGTTAATGTCCCTTTCCGTTTTTGTATAAATATCGTTAAGTCTAAACCACCATTTTCCTGTCTCGGGTCTGTCGCTCTTACCATTTTTACCTTTGCTCATAATTTCGCTCGTTGCAAAAAATATCTTAACTACAATTTGGAAAAAAAAACAAGATCCTTGATTAACACCTCGGCTAAGAACAGTCTGTAACGATACGCGAATGACACCCCAATTTATATTGCTCCTGTTGAGAATCCGTGGTTTTGTAAAAACACGCAAGAACCAAGATAGCGTGCGGAAAACAATGTCGTTTCATTTACGCAGGAAATATCTAGGAATCACATTCCTTGCTCCAAGAAGGAAAAATATAATGCAACTGATTCCTGTGTCTTACCTCTCGACATTAAGCGTTTGTCATGCTTTTGAAAACCAAACATGAATCGCCGGGTTACGAAAAACCTTCAACAAAGTTTAGTATCTCCCACTTCTCAAGTTTTTCTTTTTCGTGCCAGAAGGACAGAAGAAATTCCCACCCATGATTATCAACGTCATTGAGATTGAATGGGTCATTCACCTTGCGGTGGAGGGCTTTGCGAATCAAAGATCTAACTTCTTTTTCGGCTTATCAAATTTCGTTTCATACTTCATTTGTTAGTTTTTATTTGTGCTTAAAACTCGTGCATTGCATCATTTTTTATGTTGCATGTTCATCTCCGCAAGGGTACCGTTTGGTGTCATGATAAATTCAGCTATCGGTAAATTATCGACAATGCAATATTTCCGGTTGTCACTCGCATTAGCGACATGGATGCAACAATGGAGATACGAACATACGATTTGAACTCGTTAACACACCTCACCCTCTCCAGTGAATCTTGCGAGTAGCGATTTCCTAACCTCTTACAGACGAAGATTTCTCACTTTTTATTCGCACAAAAGAAAAATTGAGGTCATTGCATGTTGATCGTGAGGTAACATTTGGTGTCACAATAAACTCAACCACATATTCTCACGATATTTCCTGTTGTTACCCTCTTTGGCGCCATGTATCGATGAAAGTACGCACTGTTAGTTTAAGTCGGGTTAGAGTCCAGCCGTACGGTAATTTTCTGAGAGCGTTAACGTTAACGCACTACATCGCCTCCAGTGAATCTCGCAAGCAGCGATTTCCTAACCTCTTACAGACCAAGATTCCTTACATTTTATTCGCACAAAAAAATTGAGGTCGTTGCATGTTCATTCCCGTAAAGTACCATTCGGTGTCACCATAAACTCAACCACATATTCTCACGATATTTCCGGTTGTCACTCTATTTGGCGACATGCATGCAACGGTGAGGTACGCACAGAGGCCAGCCGCACGGTTCGTATCTTAGAGCGTTAACGCACTACACTGTCTCAAATGAATCTTGCAAGTAGCGAACTTGAAAATCCAGGTCCTTCTTCTCCTTTCTCGTCATCCTGCCTGCCTGGAACCGGACTCGGAAAGTGACTTTTCGCCTCCATTAAATGGCAATTAAACATCACAGCTTTCTGCTAAATTAATCAGCCCAGCATCCAGCTCACTGTTCCTTCCTGACTCTGATCAAAGTGATCCAGAGGAATATGGAGAAAAGGGTGGCTTGAAAGAAAGTGAAGAGGATGAGGATGATATGATATGGGTTTCAGGCCATTAGAAGAACTTGATGAAGATTCCCATGAATCAATGACGCAAGGAGGAGCAAGTGGAGAAAGTGTCATCGAAACTCAAGGTAAAATGATACGTACTGCAATTGCATGGTTTCATAATAGTAAAATCCTGCCGCGTAGTTTTTTGCTCTCTACGCTCCAAATCGAATAGACGTTAATTGCACAGCCCGAGGCTGCCTTGAATAACAATCACTAAAGTGGGCACTCTGTTGTTGTTTGCAGACACTACCTGCTTGCAAGACAGCCACCGTAAAGATAAATGTCTATGTCTTTGTTGGGGCTACAGTATTTCTCTATTTCGATTCTAATATATCAGAATTACAGCAAAGTTCTGTTCGAGAACATCTACCTTTTCAAGGAGCCACAATAAGTGAATTTTATCACAAGAAGGTCAACATTGTGTTCAGGTTAAACAGGAGTGCCACGAAAAAGCAGAAAAAGGGTTTAATATTAAAAACATCCTCATCACGAGGTGCATTAATGCTGTGAAAATCTCAAGATAAAAATAAGAAAATAGGTGATTGTAAGAACGTTTTCCAAAGATCAAAGTTGGATGGGATAAAAGTTATGTATTGAAGATGTCACATTAGGGGTGCGACCACTTATAATGGCCGGATTTGGAGAAGATGTTCTGCGATGATAAGGGCGTTAAGCCAGGGTTGATTGACAAAAGAGGTCAAAAGAAGGGTAGTCAAATACTGTGGATTACAAAAACATTTGTAAGTATTCATGTTGCAAGTGCCAGCCACATACAAAATGCAAAGGACGATACTAATTGGAGAGGAGTGGACAAATTAATAAAAAGGTAACAGACGCCCGAAGAATTTGTAGAGTCAATGATAAGAAAGACTGAAAATAACATGGAAGGAAAAACTCAAAGCCTGTCGAAATTTTCAAAGCTAAAAAAAGTATAGGGAAATATTATGCGTAATGCTTTTTGTCGAGGTTCTTGGTCTATTTAATGCCATTAAAGAAGTCAAAATCGCTTGTCTGAGATACCATTTACTTTTACAAAAGACTGATGATAAAAATTACGGCTACATCAAGCCTGGTCGATTTGTGTAGTGTCTGTCTGACGGATTTGTTCAACCGAGGTCAAGTACATGTATGTTAACGTGCATGATATTACGAAGCTCAAAGTGAAATCATGATTAATTAAACAGTTGTGTGATTTATCGTTCTTCTGAAAATAAACATTTTTACAATTCGTGCGATCCACTCATTTCTCCGTCTTTTAAACAGACGTTACGAAAATAATTTGTCAAGACGACACATGAAAGATTTAAGCAAACATTTGTGCCTAAGTGTTCACAAATTGGATAAACAAATGCCACAAGAAAAAAAAAATTCTATCTGACAAACAACAACATAGGTCATACCTATGGGGTTAAGGTGCTACATATAAATTATAACTGGCAGAATGAGTTCCGTGACCTTGGTCCCTGTCCAAGATGAACTGAGGACGCTTTAACGAAACCATACCAGACCCGCTCAGTAAGTTCCACAAAGTTTGGTTATCCTTAAAACTCAGTTAATTGTTTTCTAGAAATACTTTACTGTCGATTACTGCATGTCACCTAGCTATCAACTCAGGCACTGCATGGTAATCTCCCTTTAACTACAGAAAACCAGTACTGGCAGATAGCTATTAGCCTTTAAGCAGCAAAATTTCTTCAGTTAAAGAGTTTCCAGACGTGCTCATCAGTATAACCTGCTATCATTTTTGGACACAACACGAAGATATATAGGTGGTAAACCCCTTGCTTTGCTGTTTTAGGTTTACACAGGAAGGTATGTACCTCCAGCACAAAGAGCAAATCCTGTCCTGACTGTAGAAAACTGAATGTCCGAAATTACATTGGGGACATTTGTCACAGTTCACCTAGATGACTGCGATAATTAAAGTGCCAGTAATTGGAGAAGTGTTGGAAGTTGAAGAAGAAAGCATCAAGATTCATTACTGGCAAGGCTCTTTCGAAGGAAAGTGGAGGCCTCAAAATGCTCCAAGAACCTGGAGTCCTTGGATAGACGAGCTTCCTAAAACGTGTATCATCCTTTGTTCATTTTCTCTGTCAGATGACAATAAACTCTTGCCGTCTACTAGTAAGAAAATATCTACAGCAGGAGTATTCGAGATCGAAAAATCTGAATTGAGATTAATTTATCTAACGACAGCTAGTGAGGGCTCAATTTGTGGGAAACTGATCGTGAATAATATCGTTTTAGACAAAGGGACTTTTCGCCTCTATTTAGCTACGGCGCCAGACAAAACACAATAACCTAATTTAATTTTTGGGAATATTTTCATCGAGGGGCTGACTTACTGTTGGAAAATTGCATCGCAGTTCAGGGGAACGGCTTGCTTGGCCTGGTATTAATTTGGTGCGTTAGCTTATTAAATTTTGTCCTCACCTCTCCATTATAATTCATTTATCACTATCAATGTAATTGACTTGGCAAGATTGAAGTGCCTTGGCTTTCTATTTAGGTGCTGATGTGTGAATGAAAGTCTCTTGTGGTGACTGCAAAAAATGTCCCACTAAAGACGTCTCCGCTACCATTGTCGGTTTTTGTCAGTATACATTAAAATAGCCTAGGTTTTTTTAATTATTATTTGAGGGTAATTTTTTTTTCGCAAAGTAAACCACCCTCGAACACAAGGGTGATTCGAAAGCTATTTGCTCAGCGTTGGTTTCAGAAATTTTCGAAACCACCTTTGAACAGGGTTCAACAAGAATTGCCATTGGTTTCGAAAATTTCCGAAACCAATGACAGTTGCACGTTGTTGGAATATGGCTCTAAAGTGATCAAAAGAAAACATATACATGGCCATTCAATTTCCGGCCAGATGGTTTCAGAAAATTCTGAACCCATCATCGCCCACTCAGATCAGCTTGTAAGTTGGAAATGCTTTACCACTCTTAAAATATGAGATTGGTGGATACTGGTTTCAGAAATTTCCGAATCCAGGCAAAAAATTCCTCGGACAACTTTCCAAAATCATTACTAAGTAATCTTGGTTTCAATATTCCCTTAATAAAATGATGTTAATGCTTGGCTTCAGAAATTTCCGAACCCGCTAGGCTGTATTAAGGGAAGTTTTCTTTATTTAAGACGGAAAATCTTCCCTCTGTCAGAAAGTTATCACTGGCAGCCTAATTTTAGCCGAAAAATGTGGTCGAAAATTACCCCTAAATTACAATTTAAGCTTTCTCGGCTAAGATTGCTTTACTGCTTACAAAATCAGCCGCTCTTATAGCACTTAAAAAGCATATGATTTCAGTCTTTTAAGACTCCGTTGAGGGGGAAAGATCAATTTCCGGAAGAAACAACTACATTGATCAGACTTCTTTGCCGAATTTTCACCAAAAGTCAGTTAAAAAAGGTACTATTTCAGCCGAAAATTAAACTTTGGAATATCCCCCAACGTTTTGTAACGTGTTTGATATTTTGCGTTATGGTTGTTTGAGTTATGGCTATTTCTGTTTTGCCTCTTTCCGTGATGGCCATTTGCAGAATCGGCTTGTTGCCGTTCAGCTTTGGATTGATGCATTCATGACTTTGACGATTTTATTTCAAATACTGATCATTGAATTTTTTCGTAGCTATACCTCCATACCAAAACGCAGTTTGGAGCTTAGCGCCTAAAGGTGAGATTCCACAGAATTATGAAAATCGCAGTAATAATATACACTTGATGTATGGTCCCGAGGGAAACAGTTAGTTTTGTTTTCCAGAGAGTCCGGATGTTTCCCAAGACGAAGTCGAGGGAAACATCAGGACTCGAGGGAAAACAAAACTAACTAGTTTCCCGAGGGGCCCAACATTAAGTGCTTTGTCGTGTATTTACACTTTTCCGTCAACAATCGCAGCAAAACATCCGGAGCGGACAACAACTGTGGAATTGTATCCCGATCAGGATACATTTGAATTTGATCAGGGGCACGTGACTAAGAACCAACCAATCACAGTGCTAGTTATGTTGAGTGAAAGGCTAGGTATATAACATGCTCGGTTGTCTTCGCGTATATATTAGGTGCGGTTACACTCACCATGGTAAATGCCATTTCCCATGGTAAATTATCCCGCGGTGCCTCACACTTGAGTTTTAGTATACCGCGTTAACTAGGGGTCACACGTTACGAAGATTACCGAGGTAAAACGAGATCTCAAGCAATTCATTGGCGGGAAATTTAATCAAAACTTCATCAGCATAGCAATTGGCTCTTGTACCTCGGGCATCAAAACACCCTTCCAACTTCCCACGTTAAATGTCATGGGCGCTTCCACTGATCTTTTTGACGTATCCATGGATATTTAACACGGGAAATTTACCTCTGGAAGCGTCGGTCACGCTACTAAATACAGTTTCCCGTGATAAAAAGGCAATTTACCACGGTAAAAGTGTCCCGTGCAACTGCACCTATTGTCATGGCGTCGATGACGTAACGTAAAACAATTTAAACACCCAGAACTCCAGTAAAAAAAATATACATCTTCTTTCTTTTATCGTGTCGCCTTGTAGTTAGCCTTGCCGGGTTTATACATTCGCTTAGATAGATTGTACAGTTGTCTCCATTTCTGGTTCCGTGGAAAAGGGCCAAGAGTAGAGCTGTTTTCAGCCTCACGAAACTACACTGAATGCCGATTACATTTCTTGATTCTTACATTTCCTTTATCGTTAATTCTTACTTGTTTCGTGTTTTTTTCCCTAAAAAGAACTACTCAACGATCAAGAATCTCGCTGAGTTTGCTAATGTTCCTTGTTCTTGCGCTTGAGTAGATTGCCTGTCAAAGATCCACGGTGATTAAAGAACATTTATTTTTCTTTAATAATTTTACCTTTCGCTTTGGGTACTCAACCCGGGGCACGCCTTCACTTTGGAAAGAATATTTATTTTTACTTGGAAGTCTCCTTTGCTCGTTGTTTGTATTTTGACAAGCATTAGCGGGCTCCTCAAAATACAGCACAACTCATAAAAATACTGAGCGATACTACACACCAAAACATCGAATAAGATATATTTACATATTTCTAGATAACGTTCTGGCAGCCGTCCTCGTCTTCGGAGGGCCATAGGCCCGATGAAAGCCGAGTTCAAAGACCTATGACTGCTTACACAACGTTCAGCGCCAGGCCCACGAAAAAATTATTTCGTTCATACAATCGGTCGAAAAAATGTCGTGTACGTTTTCGTTCATTCCTTGCCGTACTCTGCGACACACCAGGGAGTGCGATGGCTACGACTACGACAACGCTACAGAAAAAGAACATAATTGGCCAGAGGTCATTTCAAACGAAGAACTATGGAGAAGGACACATCAGAGTCGTATAGAAGAAAGCATCAAGAGAAGAAAGTGGAAATGGATCGGGCATACGCTACGGAAACCTGAGAATAACATAATAAGGTCACCCAAGGCAATCCTGGAGGCGGAGTGTGCAAGATGAGCTCGCCAAGAAGACTATCACTTGGTTAGAGGCAAAGAGAACTGCCAAAAATAGAGTCAGGAGGAGGTCCATGGTTGACGCTCTATGCTCCCCATGAGGAGCGAAGATGGCCCAATGATAATAATAATGAAAGGAGGAAAAACAAAACAATCATGCTGCAGCTGCGGCAAGCATTTTATCTCATATTTTTGCTGTAATCTGCAATACAACAACGTGAAATCACTAAATTTGAAGTTTAAACGACAAAGTGAGAGTACAATAGGCCTTTTGCAACTAACGATCACATGGTGCAAAATCCGCCATGCTGGAGAAATAAAACCGGAATATCTCAATGGCGGCCATTTTGGAAAAAGGTGTATTTCAACACTTCCAGTGCCGATCCAGCCGTAGGATGCTGGCTTTCGTTGTACAACGTAAGCGAAATATACTTACGTAGCCCAATACGTTATTCATAAATTATTTTTCATTACATGTAGGATAGAGAATTTTGTCTGGCAGAATAAAACTTGTAGATGCTAAGTTCGGTTTTGTTTTATTTGACCCCCTATACGCGCGCGTGTACACTTTCTCGTAGTAACTTCAACCCTTTTATTGCATGCATGCAATCAAAAAACTGTGCCCAGTTGTTCAAAACCCGATTACGGTAATCTTGGATTACTGGAAAGTTAGTTTCCACAAGTTTTTTAGCCTTCAACTTTGAATCAGATGTTTGCTTTTCTTCAGCATAAAATCACGATGTTAATGCCTTTTTTTTTTGAAGGCCAAAATTCAAATCTGGGTTAGCATTTAATTGCGGATTAATGCTAATCGGCTTTTGAACTGGGGCCTGGGGCCCGTTTCGTGAGAGTCCCGAAACTTTACGGGCCATTTTCGGGTGTCAAAATTTCCCTTGCATGTCAACGGACAGGATTTAAGTCGTCAAACTTCACAGTATTTTTTTTTTGTTACCTATAAAACATGTTAAAAGTTCGGTTTTCCAAAACAAGCGGTTGTCAGTTTGGCTTTTCGGACCCGAAACGTTATTGGGACTATCGGGAAAGGGGCCTCTGGGTAATATGCATAAATGCGCACCATTTGATTTTTTTTGTTTTTACGCTTTTTGCATACGCACTCGACTAGCGCGCCTTTACGACGGTATAAGCTTAATCTGAAAAGCAGTAACTACGTTTTCTTGGTAATTTTTAAGAAGACTGAGAACAGATTATTGATCAAGTTGAGAAATTTAAATTAGCATCAATTATGTTAAAAATAAGATGGCAATTATATACGTGTTGCACTCACGTAGGACGGCCATGTTGGTGCCAAAACAATAGAATAATGTAACTCAAGTTTTGCATAATAATAGAATCAAATTCCCAAAAGACTTTTCGCTGTTGTTCTTTCCACCAACATGGCCAACGTGGCGTTTAGGTGCAATCAAAGGTCTTCATACACCTTATTCCAAAGTGGCTGCCATTTAAATATTCTTTTGTTTTAATTCAAATAAGCCCTTGATGCCTAACTATTAAGCTTAAAATTCAAAGGAATCCTCATAAATCAGCGGCCATTTTGGAATAAGGTGTATTTGTTCTCTATAGTCTAAAGTGTGACCGTGATCGCTTGTACATTTTGTTTCCCCAATACAGATCACGTGATAATACTCAGGAGGCTTGGTCCTTTGTTTTGTTCATTAAATAGAGTGCATGCAGGCATATTCATGCTTACATGCACTCATTTTAATGAACAAAACAAAGGACCAAACCTCTTGAGTATTATCACATGATCTGTATTGGGAAAACAAAATGTACAAGTGAAAAAGGTCTATTGCTTAGTCACGTTCTCGTTTAAAAGATAAACATATGTCATGATAAACATATGTCAGTTTCAGAAAGACTATTTGCGGAGCCCCTAAAACGTTCACTCATCGAAGTAAATAAGAAGATTATGCTTAAGAAACACAAAAAGCGGAAACCTGTCATTTTATATTGTCAAATTTTGACGATATCTCTTTTATCGCTCTTCTTTGTAATCTGATGGCGTCGTACTTTGCAAATATTGTTGAACTAATCAAAGAGTCATCCTCGATCGTGGACTCAGCAATTGTTGTTGTTTCTTTTTCAAATAATCCTGCTTGGCCTTAAAACTAAAGAGTCTTCAGGTAAATGGAATTTATTGCCCAGGGGAAATAAATGGATTTGCACGGACTGTGACATGCCCAGCCATGTATTTCCCACGATGGAGTTGGGGCATTCGTGCTATCTGAGAAGTTCTCTAGATCTTATCCAGTGCAGGAGTTAGGCGTAATTAAGGCCTCTTACGCGAACTAATTCAAGAGAAACAAGATCATCTTCCCCTCCCCCCCCCCCCCCCCCCCCCCCCACCGTATTCTTACTTTCTTGTAGATGGCGGGTGTGCCCTCACCATTGCTGGGACCAGGTCTTCTATATTTGGGTATTTCTTAGATTACTATGCTGATTTTAAATAAATTGCCCAGCCCAACAAGGCCTGGCCAAAAGATCCCAAACCAAAAACCCCTTGCCAACAATATAAGTCTTTATGCATGGAGCATGAAGCATTAAGAGATTGTATGGTGAAATTTGCGCTCGGTATGTCTTTTTATGGCCCTCTTTGCCCGTGTTCCCTGGCAAATCGTGAGACATTCGACCGAATAATAAACATGCTGGTGTGATTAGAATCTCTTTTTCTGGCATAATCACATTTCACAAGTCTTTTCAGTGCAGACTTAAGATTTCCCCCGTAATATCCATACAGTATTGGGTCTAAAGCGGCATTGAGACAAATCAAAAGTTGAGATGCTCTCCAAACAATTCCCGGCGTAGCCAAGTGAAAATAAATTAGTGTTCGAGTTACCATAAAAGGGGACCAACAAATCGCGAACGCTATAGTTAAGGCCAGAAGTGTCTTCGCCACTTTCTTGTGTCGCTGAACTGATTTTTCGATAAAGGAGTTGTTTATAGAAGGGACAACTCGTGAACGCAGAGCACGGGAAATAAGTGTCTGCGTGAAAATCATATACAAGAAAGGAAGCACAAAGAAGAATGTTGCGTGCATGCTGTAATATACTTGTCGACCGATGTCTCCCCAAGTTTTGTTGACGCAAACGTGAACGTTTCCTCTCCTTTCCAAACGGTATATGTCCAGTAAGGGAGAGCAAACAGCTAAGCACAGAAACCAAACTATTGAGAGTTTGACCTGTTCTTTACTTGACAAGCTATTTATTCTTGCGTTTAATGGGTCTGTTACGGCTCTCAGTCTTTGGAAGGTAATCAGTACCAGTGTAGTGATGGAAGTCGTGTACGTTGCTTCAACGAGGAATCCATGAAGTCTGCAAGTGATATTACCACCCACCCAGTGCCATGAAACGTCGATGACGTTGAGAACTGTTAAAAAAGTAAACAGTAGATCCGCAAAGGCTAAATTTGCCACGAGCCACATCAGAGGAAACTGATGTCTTCCCTTCAGGCTCTTGTAACAGGTCTTGATCACCCAGGAGTTTCCAAGGGACGATAGCAAGAAAACAGTTCCGTAAAATGCGACGAAGGAAACCTTCAAAAATGGAGACAAATTTTCGCTTGCCATCATTTACAGATTATTCTACAGACAAAAGGATATTAATTAGTCTCCTGAGCCAGTCTTACGACAGGAAGGGAAAAAAAAGATGGTTTGACTATTGTCGTGCCAATGGTAAAATTTGAAAATGTTTCATTTAGACATAACAAGCGTGTCTCAAGCTTTAAGGTGCTTAAATTCTTACATGGATGGATATTTTTTTTTTATGACATCAGTTTGCTTTTAGCCTTCTGTGTTTGCTTTCATGTTTCATCTTATTGTTTGTTTTTATTTTGGAAGAAGGCATACGTCAAAGACCGGGAGTGTTGTTAATAGGTCCATAGTAATTAAAAATACAAAAAATAAAAATAAAATAAAAATGTTCTTTTACACGTGCATTCAGACATTTTAATGCCTTCTACAAACCCATATACGTCATGGATTTTAACCCAACTAAAGGCCAAAGGAAGGAAGAAGATGAAAGGTGATTCGCCCATTTATATATAATGATGAAGGCTTTAGCTGAATTAGTACGCTGAAACGGCTTATCTGCCAGAGCCGTTAATGGAGCTAAGTCTTAATACAGTTAAACCTGCTATCATTGTTCTTATTTTAGTGCCTTTGTTAGTCTTAATTAGATTCCATCTCTTTAATTCCTTATGCTATGAAGTTTTTCATTCTTATATTTTTCCAGATTTTTTTATCTTTTCTAAGGTGCGAATAATCTCCCATAAAATAGTCTCCTGGCCTTTGAGCCTTATTTTGCACACGATTCGAGTAAACATAGTTCCGTCCCTCAGATTTCGCACCTTTAATAAACTGGCGAAATGCAAAACGTTGGCCGTGGACTTAGACGAAATCGGGCAAACCGTTTTGAGAAAAACTTCGTCTATGACGGGAGTTACGCCGCTTACTTGAACAGGGTAACGGGTTACCCAAGGAAACTGCAAAATGGCGCAAAACGGAGTAAAAGCTCTGAAAATAGCATGATTGACGTAGTAAATACGAAAGTCCGAAGAAAGAAAGATGAAAGATGATTCGCCCTAAAAGGATATAACTTTACCTAAAGACATATATATTTATATATTTCAAATACTGACTATCACATAAATGGGAAACGTTTGATACAAAAAATAGAAAGGTTGTAAACCGACTGAAAAGGAAGCATTTAAAGGTTAAAGACTTTAATATTGATGGGTGGTATATGTTTATGTCACCCACCCATGCAACCGAAACGTCTTCAAATTAAAAAAAAATCCCTAATGTGATCCTAACTCATCAAAGTTTGCCCTAAAGTTTGGCATTTAAGAATCAAGTACATTCACTTTCAAATGTTTTGATTTTTTTTTGCAAAGTGGAACTTTGTAGTTATTCAGTATTTATTAACAAGAAAGATGGAGATCATTAACAGGAGATGTAAGGCAAAGACCGCCACAAGGTCTTAATGGCATTAAAGAATCAATTACATTCACTTTCAAATGTGTCAATTTTTTTTTTTGCAAAGTGGAACTTTGTAGTTATTCAGTATTTATTAACAAGAAAGGTGGAGAACATTAACAAGAGATGTAAGGCAAAGACCGCCACAAGGTCTTAATGGCATTTTTTTTTTCAGCAAAATCATGATGCCTTTGTTTCAAGGTAATTTTAAATTGTTGCTTTTACTTTCTGTCCTTTAAATGAACGAATCAATGCGAAGAAAGTTTGTATTTGACAAGTTGAAGCATTTCTCCCGTTGGAACAAAACGCTTCCCGTTCTCGCTATAATCTCTCAAAAAATAAACCTTAGTAGACTAACTCAAAGATTTTATATGCTGTACTCGACGGCCATACCTTGACAGATAATCCCTCGCTTGTTACTTTTTTGAGGGTAGAAGCACTATTTTAAATTATAAAGACTTCAAATGCACAGTCTTTTTTTCGCCTGGAGTCTTGAGGTCAGCGAGCTCAAAATGAATAGTAAAAATTGTTGAATTACTTGACTCAACTATTGAGGTAGCCCTCGGCCGCGTTCTTTGAAGAAACACGCAGAATTCAATAGCTTTTATTCTTATGTAAATATGTCACAGGGTATTAAGCAGTTAAGCTGAAACCTTTTCATCGGAAATATTGTCGAATAACCATTGTGGCCAAAAACAGGAAACGCCGTTTTACCAGCCCTCGGATTAACTGATGTACCATGTATCTCTCGTATATGCCTTCTCCGTTGTTTATATTTTGGAGACTGGATTAATTTCTTCTTGATAGAGTGTCTTATAATAAGAGATCAATATATCCTTACGGTATCATTCCCTATTTAATATGTTTATTAGTATAGGTAATCACATGATTTCGAGTGCAATTTGGAATAAATAAGCACGAGTAAATTGTTTTAAAGACGACCAAATTCCACGAGCCCATAGGGCGAGTGCAATTTGTAGTCTTTGAAAAAAATTATAAGTGCTTATTTATACCAAATTGCACGAGAAAAATCATGTGATTACTTATTAATAATATACATAATAATAATAATAATAATAATAATAATAATAATAATAATAATAATAATAATTTGTGAACTTATTGTGCGCAGCTTAACATGAGAATGATCAGCTGCGCATTACAACTGCATTACTTTACAACAATTTAAGGAAAGGTAATGCATATAAAAACTAAAAAAAAAAAAAAGAAGAAGAATGTATATGCATGCAAGTAAGAATTGAATATAAAATTGCTCACCACTAGAAAGTCCTAAAAAGATAAGTCTTAATATGAGCCTTAAAACTGTTCACATTAGTAATCTCACGAAGTTTTTTTGGAAGAGAGTTCCAGAGCCTTGGCGCTGCTACCATAAGAGTTCTATCACCTAACGTCTTCGATCGAACAATTGGCAAAGAAAGTAAAATACTACCTGAAGATCTAAGGTTATATAAGGACGATTTAAATGTTATTAAATCGCATAGATATTTAGGAGCAAGGCCGTGAATTGCTTTGAATGTAATAAGCAGTATCTTAAATTGTATCCGGCCTTTAACAGGAAGCCAATGCAGACCAAAAAGAAGGGGTGAGATGTTGCAAAACCTAGGGGCATTACAAACTAGCCTGGCTGAGGCATTCAAAACTCTCTGCAATTTGTTAAGCTGGTAGTTGGGCAGCCCATACAGAAGACTGTTACAATAATCAACACGAGATGTAATAAATGCATGGACAAGCATTTCCGTTGATTCGCGAGATAAATACTTGCGAATGCGTTTGATATTATGCAGATGGTAAAAGGCAACACCGCATATAACTTGCTAATATGAGTTGACATAGTGAGCTGCTCATCAAACCAAGAGCCTAGGTTTCTAGCTACTGTTACAGGACAAACATCAGTAGACCCAACCCTAATGCAACTGATGTTAACCTTGGCCAGCTGCTGTCTAGTACCTATAATTAAAAATTCTGTCTTATCATTGTTTAGCATAAGATTATCTGAAATCATCCAACTCCTCATGTTACGGATACAGTCAGTCATGGACTTGATGGCAAAATCAGCATCCGCAGATCGACTGGGGCTGAATGATCCATACAACTGTGTATCATCAGCATAGCAGTGAACTTGTGGGAGGTGGCTTTCAACGATCTGGAACAGTTTGCGTGTGTAGATAGTGAAACGCAATGGACCCAAACATGATCCTTGAGGAACACCTTGTTTTAAGAGAAACTGATGTGAGAGACTACCATTTACAGAAACACGATGGAACCGGTCAGAAAGATACGATTTAAACCAGGCAAGCGCACTGTCAGTTATTCCCAAATCAGACTCAAGACGATCAATCAGCTTCTCATGATGTATAGTATCAAAAGATGCACTTAAATCTAATAATACGAGCAAGGTGACATGTTGCTCGTCCATAGACATCAAAATATCATTCTTAACTTTAAGTAAGGCTGTCTCGGTGCTGTGTTGCTGTTTATATGCCGATTGAAGCTGAGAATGTAAATCGTTGGCAGTCAGATGCTCCATAAACTGCTCAACCCCAGCCCTCTCCGACAATTTAGAAATACAAGAGAGGTTACTGACTGGACGGAAATTTTTGAACGCAGAGTCCAAACCAGGCTTTTTGAGAGATGGTAACATAAGCGCCTCTTTCCAGGCCTCAGCGAATCGACCGGTGTCAAAAGAGAGGTTAATCAGTTTAGTGATAACTGGCAATAGAACATCCAGCAACTTGAGAACGATGGGAGTGGGAATGGGGTCGAGTTGACAAGATTTGCCCCCTGCTTTACTAATCAACAAGCGCACATGAAAAAATAAAGACCTCAGAGACACCACCGGTAGATTGTGTGGAGATGCCACGCACTGAAACGGTACCACACATTGTCAGTGGATGGAAGAAGCTTGCCCAGAGAGAGTATAGGATGCACCCCGACATGGCCCTGCGGGTATACTGGGAGATGTGCAGGAAGTATGGGATAGAGTGTAATGACAAGTGGTATGACCATCAACCCTTGCCAACCTCAGAAAATGGAGAAGCGAGGATTACCTGGGATATGAATATCTACACAGACAAAGTGCTGAAACATAATCGGCCAGATATTATTCTAGTGCATAAAGATACACACAAATGGACACTTATTGACATAGCTGTGCCAGTGGACATCACGAGAACTGAAGAGGAGAAGGTTGAAAAGTACCAGGAACTAGCATTTGAAATCAGAAGGATTCATGGAGCCTTTAAAGTCACAATAAGACCTACCGTGACTGGTGCTCTTGGAAGCATATCAAAAGGTGCAAAGACCTCGTTTGGCAAGCTAGATGTACCTAACTTGGAACTGCTCACCTGTTGCGGAAAGTGTTGTGTCTCTAACTGCTACTGGGAGTTGCTGAGACACAATAAACATTACCCAGTAGAACACCCGACAACTGGAGAGAAAAAGCAGACATGGAGACAGCGGTCGACATGCTGCACAGCTTCTTCAGCAAGATCTGGGAAGAACAAGAGGTACCGGCCCAGTGGAAGGAAGGCATCATCATCAAGCTGCCGAAAAAAGGGGACCTCAGAAACTTCAGCAACTATCGAGGGATCATGCTCCTGTCAGTGCCAGGCAAGGTTCTCAACAGAGTTCTACTGGAGAGGATGACAGAGGCAGTCGACCCCAAGCTCCGAGACCAGCAGGCTGGCTTCCGCAAGAACAGATCCTGTGCCGACCAGACTGCCAGCCTGTGCATCATGGTAGAGCAGTCGCTGGAGTGGAACTCCCCCCTCTACATCAACTTCATAGACTACGAGAAGGCGTTCGACATCGTGGACGGAGAAACGCTGTGGAAGCCGCTGAGGCACTACGGAGTCCCAGGGAAGATCATCTCCCTCACTAAGTGCACCTACCAGGACATGAGCTGCAGGATTGCCCACGCCGACCAGTTGTCTGAGAGATTCGAGGTGAAGACCGGAGTCCGTCAGGGGTGTCTACTGTCACCGTTTCTTTTCCTCCTGGTCACCGGATGGATCATGAAGACCACCATAACAGGTAGGAACAACGTCATACAGTGGCCGCTCTGGAAGCAGCTTGATGACCTCGACTTCGCTGACGACTTGGCCCTACTGTCACACAACCTCAGACAGATGCAGGACAAGACCACCTGCCTGGAGCTAACATCAGCCGGGACAGGGCTCAACATCAACAGGAAGAAGACGGAGCTGAAGAAGATCAACACCACCACCAACCCTCTAGTCACAGTCAGCGGAGAGCCCATCAAGGAGGTGGAGTCATTAGTCTATCTGGTAAGCGTGGTTCACCGACAGGGAGGAACAGACCGAGTTGTAACAGCCAGGATCGGTAAGGCCAGAGCAGCCTTCGTCATGCTCAAGAGCATCTGGGCATCCAAAGAGATCAGCACAAGAACCAAACTGCATATATTCAACTCCAACGTGAAGTCCATTTTGCTGTACGGGTGCGAGACATGGCGAACGACAAAGACAATACAACAGAAGATTTAGACATTCTCACACCTGTCTGAGGCGCATTTTCAACATTCGATGGCCGGAGAAGATCCGAAATGAGGACCTGTGGGAAAGAGCGGGGCAGGAATCAGTGGTCAAGCAGATTCTGGGGAGGAAGTGGTGCTGGATTGGACACACCCTTAGGAAGCCAGCGTCCAGCACCACACGCCAAGCACTGACCTGGAACCCGCAGAGGAAGAGGAAGAGAAGTCGGCCTCGCAACAGCTGGAGGCGAGACACTGAGGCAGTTATGAAACAGAAGGGAACCAACTGGACAGGAATGGCCAGAGAAGCCCAGAATAGAGTGCGATGGTGAGGGGTTGTAGATGGTTTATGTTCCACCAGGAACGATGGGCTTGCTCGATTGAATAATAATAATAATAATAATAATAATAATAATAATAATAATAATAGTAATAATAATAATAATAATAATTAGAAACGGATTTTACTATAAAAGTTAACGTTAAAAAACACCGATGTTTCGATCGTTCAACGCTCATTTTCAAGTTGAAAGATAAAATTTAACATGTGCTTATATAATCACTTGTAAAAATGCTAATGAGGTATTGACCAAAATTCTAAAATATTTACAGGGAAACAATTTGTTCAGTTTCTGTTTGAGTTGACGAATAAAAAGCATTTCAAATATCAGACAGTCTAGTTTACTCTGACACTTCAAAATCTTGAAAATTCTTTCGATGGTCTCCGGGATCCTTTCCATGCTCGTCCTCAACCTCGTTCCCATGTCAAAGTGCAAACGGACGCACCAACTCCCAACATTGTTAGAAGTTGTTGGTTCTTCAGATGTTGGATGATGTTGGCACTTGTTTGCAAGCGGACGCAACTACTCCAAACATTGTTGGAAGTTGTTGGTTCTTCAGATGTTAGATGGTGTTGGCAGTTGTGTGCAAACGGAAATAACAACTCCCAACAATGTAAAGACCTGCAGTGTATTATGGGAAGGATAGGATCCATAAGACTTTGTAAATTTACAAAATTCGGCTGCCATCTTTTTTTCAACACGTTAAGACGTTGCTGTCTCCATGGAGACCTTATGTAATGCGCTTACGTGGCCACAACAATGTTGGAAGATCTCTGCAAACGGATCCAGCATTTTTACACTACGCCTCGGCGATCACGGAACAAAAGAAAATGTTGGGAGTTGTTGGCTCAAAGGTTTGACCAGTTTCAAACTTCATTCCCAACGACACTCAATGCAACAAGGTGTGCAAACGGACCCGACAATTCATTTCAATCCAACTTTATCAACGGTAAAGCAATAAATCACATATACACATGTTAACGTACACCCGTTATTGTCCATGTGCGGTATTTTATGCACATCGCTATGGCTGACACGCACTTGATGAACAAACAAGTTTTGTTCAAAGCCGGTGTGTTGGTATACTGTGGAACGATAAAATTAAAATACCGAAAGCACGCATTGAGATATCCACGTTGTAACAGTTCGTATGCTATGAACGTGCTTTTCTTGCTTAGCTGATTTGCATTCAGTTAAAAAAATTCACTATGTGAACGGCAGAGTTTGGAACCGCAAAGAGGAAAATGTACAACACCACGCCGAAATTCGTCTTTCCTTTTGCCTAATCTTTTCAGGCCATCCCGTGATGAGTGCATACTGAATGAAATAATTTTCTGAGGCAAAAGTAAAAGCTGAAAGGCCGAATGTGAGAATGTGATCTAGTTTCGCCAGAAAAATGTGCATTTTAAATTGTTATTAAGGTTATGATTTCTCTGACAAATATGATAATGTGCTTTTTATTCTAGTTGCCATCAAAATTGGTTTCGCATCATACCTCCTTACGTAACCTTTCAATTTTGAATAGAACGGGGGACGCATGTTTAACAGCTGAGTTGGCTGTGATTGTATCGTGGGATCCAGTAAAACCGAAATTCAAGAAAGCGACATGTTTTTAAGTTAATACATACTATTCTTCATATTATTTGTTAATCCTATGATGAAAGTACTCCTAAAACAGCGCTTCCTGTACTAGGAGTTGAAAAATATCTATTATATAACAAATACTTTGTAACGCATGCAGATAATTAAAAAGCCTACAGAACTGAAATAAAAATATATAACTGAAATAACATAGCATCAAATAAGTTATTGCCCTTGCAGAGTTTCGCAGAGGCCAAAAGCCGAGGAAGGATCATAGGAGTCACCGCGTAGAAATGATGATTGGGTGCATATACATGCAGCTAGACGTGCAGTGTGCTCTTGGGTAGAACATTCTAGGTGAGCAAGGTAAGATACTTTGACTACGAGGTGAGGCGAGCTTTAAGAAGGGTGGGTTGTCTTATGCATATGTTGACTTTTTCAGTTGAATCAGTCATCAAGTTAACCAAAATGAAGACGTTGAGAACTCATTTTTAAAACAAAGGCTGGAAATGTTCGGCCAAATGCATCGAACAAAAGATTCCATTATATAAATTAAACAAGGATTGACAGACTCGAACCGCACCGCGTCGACATGATGATTTGGTGCTTATAAAGAATGCATACATGCAGCTAGACGAGCAGTGTGCTCTTGGGTAAAACATTCTAGGTGAGCAAGATATCCTTGGGAAAGATACTTTGACTACGAGGTGAGGCGAGCTTTAAGAAGGGTGGGTTGTCTTATGTTGACTTTTTCAGTTGAATATTCATCAAGCGGTTAATCAAAATGAAAACGTTTAGAACACATATCTAAAACAAAGGCTGGAAATGTTCGGCCAAATGCATCGAATCAAAAGATTCGATTATAAAATTAAACAAGAATTGACAGACTCGATCCGCAGCCAAAACGCAAGACAAAAGTAATATTTTTAGCCTCATGAGAAGCTAGAAAGAACTTGGCCACTTAACGTTGCAGGTATAAACTCCCCATTTAGATTTTCTTAGACATTACAGCATGCTTTCAGTTGTCGACTGTTCACTTTTTCGTCCGCCGACGGATCAATGCCACACAGTTTCCTCGCTGACCTGTTTTATATATTTCTGCCAACCTATGGTAACCTTGAGGACTAATCTACTAGATATCGTCACGGATGTAAGTGATCAATGACGAGAGATCTGTGAGAATTTTAAGCGCTGTAGTCAGTACTGTATTTCATTGTAGTTCATACAAGCTGAAGTTGTATAATATTTTATTTTATAGATCGAATAAAAAGAAGAAGTGCATTATTAACCATCTCCACTTCCCGGATCAGCAACTACGAATAGCAGTAGTGGAAAGGACCCATGTAAGGTGATGGCTGTTCGCATAGAGGTTTGTCCTTCAGCTTAATTTTGCATGCTAGCTACACTGTAGCTATGCTTGAAACGATCAGCTCAACTATGCCGTTAGACTCTAAATATTTCCACCATCCAAGAGTGGCTTATCACATGATCGTAAGCCTTATTCCTATGTTTGATTTATTATTACTGCTGCGGAGGGTGTGAAGGGTAAAAGCAGCAACACAATCAATCGAAAATCGCGATCTTTTTTTTTGCAAAATGCGTTGCCGTTTGAAACGAGAATGCACTGTACAACGACCAGAATGCAAATGCTTCGCGCCTCGCTTCGAGCAGAAGTCGAGGCAAAGCACAGTAACGAAACGATCATCGACTTCTTTATTGCAAATATTTTGAAAAATGCGTCCTGTCTTGTGCTCAGGTGCGATCTAACTGGATTTAAGAAAAGTGTTCTTGCCTAGCCCTAGATGACATTATCTGTTTAAAAAAATTACCACTTTAATTTAACCATCTAGCATTTTCACGGCCGTTTTAACTTGATACATTTGCAAGAATTAACGACACATAACCCCTCACGCCGCGATCGTGTTTTCCTTTTCTGTTCATCTTTTGGCCGAGAGAGAGAGTATTTATTACTTACGCAATGAATTCACTCTTCCGGCCTGAAGTTGCCTTATTTTTTACTTTGTAATCTTGAACTCTTCGTACAACACTATATCCGCTTAAAGCTCCTATCCTTGGGATTACTCTATAATAATATTATTCTTATAAATTTATCTCCCGAGCTCCAATCTGAACGTATTATTCGTTGAATTGTGTCAATTTGAAAGAATAATTATATGCAAAATAAATACACAAAGAGGTTTTAGTGTAAATTAAGTACGTTATAGTACGAGTAACATGACTCGACATGACATCGCTGTTGACAGAAGGGCGGCATATGTCTTTTAAAAGAGATGTAGCAGGTGACTTTCTTTCCTTAAAAGCGAAAGTAGTTTTATTCCATAGTGCCGTAAAGAACGGCTTCCAATGTGTTCTAGTTGTGGCCATGTATTTGACTTTCAAGCTTTGAAAAACGAAAACAAGAATTCGTAGTGGCTAGTACCATGTTCTGTACAAGTTAAATCCACCTTTTCTCAGTCCAAGAGCAACAGCTTAGCCCAGAGTTTAAAAAAATAAAATCAATCCCGGCCAAAAGAGTAAAGGAACCTTGACATTGTCAACGCTAATAAAAAAACTACACATTCCCTTTACTTTTTTGGCCGGAATCTCTAAGCTGTTGCTCTGGGGTTGAAAAAAAGTGGATTTAACTTGTACAGGACATGGTACTAACCACTACGAAATCTTGTTTTCGATTTTCCGAGCTTTAAAGTACATGGCCACAACTAGAGCACATTTGAAGGCGTGGCATCGAAGTACGGTTTTTTTTTTCTCGAGCAAATTTAAGACTCTTTGATAATGGTCAGTTTGAAAATTCATAGTCCTATTGAATGGCCAACTTATATTTATGCCGTCGAAGTTTAAAATAATTATGTTCTGCATTGCCGAAGATGTGGTTACGGAAAATAGGAAATAAGTTGGCCCAAATTATACATTGAAGTTTGTTAAAGACCTGGCCAAACGCTCGCAACATGATTGCGTGAAGTTGCGACATATGGCGGGCGCACGCAACATTTTCAACGCAATATGTCGATGTTTATGTGCCTCAGCCAACTGGCGCGCATCAAGTATACCTAGCGCGCATACTCTCGATAGACTAAAGTGGCAAGAATTATACAACGAACGATACTCCTGATTCGTGTTAAATATTTTCCTGATTTTTATGTAAAAACATTTAAAGGCAGCTAACACATGCATGTAAAGGAATATAGAGCAGTTTTCAAATGACTGTCGAAAGTAATTACGCGATTGCGATTACTACGCTTAGTGATTGGTTTAAAATTCTCACGCCAGTTTATCAACCAATGAGAAGGAAAAAAAAAACCAATCGCGACTTGCAAGGGCGATTTTGCCGCGTGCTTTGAGCAAGTTGCATGAAATCGCTAGGAATTTGGATTGGTTCATTGGGCTGCTTGCACCTGCTGTGATCCCTGGAAATAATCACTTTGGTATTTGTTTTACGACACTCAGCCTGGGAAAATCAGTTACTTTGGTGAACAAATGGGATCATTAATTGCTTTGTTATGCACACATGGAAATTGGCTTAAGACACTAAATCGTCTAGTGTGAAAACACTGTGACGTTTAATAAACACGAGGAAACGAAAGAAATGAAAATGTTACCGGCCGTGTTAATTAAATTGCCCTGAAGGTTGAGGTCACTATAAATGTTAATTTTCAAGGTATTTTATGGCCTTATAAAGAAATCTCTTAATTCTGGCTTTTTTTTATCCCTTTCTCGGTTTGCTAATACTTAAAATTATATTGTGGCATTGAAAAGCAAAAAGAAGGGAGGAGTGCTTTGTTGTTTGCCGCTAAAACTGTGAACTGATTTTTTTTGGAAATCGATGAGAGACGAGTCTCGATGAACCTCCATTAAAAATTAACAGAAAAAATCACTCACAGGAAAATACTGGTGACAATGTGAGACCGAAGTAGGAAACGAGAACCCTCTGCGGAATTGACGAGGGACTGAACATCAAAACTATAAACTTCGTAATATAAAAGCAAAATTAAAACAATGGCCGGGAAATCCGGCTCGAGAATCGATGCCGAGAGACGAATTTCTTTGAACGTTAACGAAAAACAAACTGGAGAAAACGTATAAACAGAATTAAATACTTCTTAACTGCATGATAAACCTAAAATATAGAATGGAGAGCACTGATATGTTTCATTTATAGCTATGCTCGTTTTCCGTTATAAGATCTGACAAAAAAAACCCTATTCAGTACATATACTCGAAAAGAGCACAGATTGCCCTTATGAGTCCGCTATTTCAATCGCTTTCCTAGTGATAACAGCTCTACTAAGATCACAGAGGCATTTTTTAAATTGATAACTTTATCGAAACGACCTAACTGTCACTGTTTTTTTAGTTTTTTTTTTCCCTA
>NC_090874.1:11721064-11736064 GCF_036669935.1 Montipora foliosa | reverse complement strand
TGTTGTGTATTGAATTTTCGAGCTTAAGTTTCAAATGTGATATGGGAGAAGTTTTTTAGTATTGCTCTGTAAGCAGGAAGGGTTCACAGGCCTGTTGGAAGCGTGCTTGAGTTTTAACAAAATGAGCCCCAAAATCAGTGAAAACTTGTGACGCAAATGAATAATAAAGTAGCTGCTATTTCCAAAATGATGGAATTACCTGGTGATAAATAACGTCGTACGCGTCTTGGAGAGTAAATTTTGACTTTGCATAAACAAGAGTTGGGCGATTGTGATCTTTGTTTTGACTTCGCTCATTTCATTGTCAAACTTTATAACACTTGACAGAAAAAGAAACTTACAAAAACCCGGTATCTTGCCATCATTTGACACAGATGCTTCACTGTTTGGCGAGTAAACATGCCGCGGTAACTTAATCACGGCGCCCGCTGAATTCCGGCCATGTCACTTTCGATTTTGCAATTTACTTGAACGTGGCAAAAATCTCCCAAAATGTTTGTCGCTGATCGTAACTTTTTATATTCTATATTCACGATTCAAAATTAATGTTGTTTTTCATGTCGTAAATATTTTATTTTCGATCGACCATCCGGGAAACTTCCTTCTGCTCTTTCTGAAAACTGTGTATCAATAGTTATTTGCTTTTTCATAAATATTTGTTTTGCATAAAGCAAGCTAACAGAATCTGTACCTTACTGAGTTCGTATTTGTTAGCGTTAATAGTATTTTCGGTCAGATGTTTCTGTTTTTTATGAGGGGTTTATTGTTTTGGTCTCCCATCCTAACACTAACCCCGCGAAACAGGGATTGACTTCAGTGAAGTTTATTCTTACAAAGCCGTCAGATGCTCAGAGGGCACACTTGTGGTGAAAAGAAGTTGTGAGGGAACTTGAAAATTATCAACATGTCAGCCCAGAAGCCAATGTTTCTCGCTTCTCTTTTATTTGTTATTCTTCAGAGACTGGAATGCTGTATTTCAATACCACACAATTCAGTGCCTTCTGATTTTCTGTAGCACGAACCACAGGCAACCCAGTGTATGCTTCACAGAAGCATCTCGTTTAAACATAAAAAAACGACTATTCCGTAGGCTTCCAGGTTGCCTTCTCGGTCGGGTTATGGGCCAGATGTGGGGCAATTATATTTACAATATATTCACTGACCTCCAGACATAACTATACAGAGTTAAAAATGCCTGGAGGTCACATTCAGGAAGTACGTACTTAATTAACTTAGAGATAGATTAACCCGCAGCAAAGACAAAACACCGAAACGCTAGATTTCCTCGTGACTCCGGGATGTCCAAATCGAGATCTTTGCTGCGTTGTTGTTAGCAAATCCACACTAGCTTGATATATTTCCTCTTAGTATTTTTTTTAAAAACATTTGTCATCGTCACAAATGATCTCCGCGATGCTTCCCAGCTGAAGGAAGTTAAGTTTTTACAGTATCGTCGATGGGTATACACAAGAGAAAATTAAGGAGACCCAGGAGCCCATGGGAGATCTCATTTTCTCTTGGTATATGGAAGAAATGAGCTAGAATCAAGTAAGATTCTCTGCTTTTTGGTAAAACGCAAATTTGCATTGAGCCAAACGTCGGCCGTTTGCCGTAAATGCGAATGCTAAATCTCAAAATTGTAAAACTGCATACTGGGGTCTGTTTGTCGAATGCCCCGAAAATTTTGGGCCATTTTCGGGCGTCGTAATTCCCACGGTATCTCAAGAACGGAAAAGTTTTAAGACGGAATCTACCAGAAGTGCGAGTAACAAGTGGACAAAAACTTTGTACCAAGATTATAAACATCGTATTGCAAACTTCTGTACGACTGTTTTAAATATCGTCTCAAGAAAAATCATTTCTAGGAACACCGAACGTCAAAAACAACTGTTGAACTTTGTAAGAAACACTTGAAAGTACTGGTGAAATGAAACTGAGGATGAAATTTACCTGTGTTTGCACAATTTCTCTGAACGTTGAAATTATATTTTTCCCGTTCCCATGGGAAATTGTTTTCCGTGTTATTTCAGGCAAATATTTATATCTTTAGCTTTCAGGAAATGTAAAAAGGACTGTAAAATACTTAAAATTATTCTGGTACAAGATTTTTGTCCACTAAAAACTGTAATTGCTTGATTTTCTATCGGATTTCATCTTAAATCGTCAAACTTCACACTTATTCTCCTTTTTGTTATCTTGCAAACATGATGAAAGATCAGCTTGCCAAAAAGTAGCGGATGGCTGTTTTGCAAATGGCTTTTCGTGCCCAAGCAAAATATCCCGCTTCCCGTACTTTGTTCTCGCACTTCCCGAAGCTTTATCTCCCGGCTCCCGCCCTTTTCAGTCCTGCTCCTGTCCTCCTGTCCCCTGTTTTTTTACCTGTCTCCTATAAATTACGAGGCTCAAAACACATCTTGGTCATTTAGCTACCTAATTCTTAAATGACGACGGTCTTAATTGTTCCAACTTGCAGTTCTGAATTGTCTCGTATTCTGATACTGATACGCGTGTCCTGGGGCGGATACAGGTTTTTACAAAATGGGGTCCGATTAAGGACGGTGCCTACTAATTAAAGATATTTTTGCCCCGGTGTGTGATTATGCAGGAGATGTAGATCTTAACAAGTGTTAATGAAATCCAAAAAGAAAATTGGGGGTAACCACGCATTTTTCAAAGATAATTCATTAATAATATTTGTAAAAAGCTTTAAAATACAAAGCAATGTATGGCGTTCTTTCTCAAATTGAAGTTTAATTATCTTTCAAAAATGCATGGTTACCCCCAATTTTCTTTTTGGATACCAAGGGTACTTACTTAGATCTACTTTCTCCGGATAGTTTAAACCGCGCAAAAATATCCCGGTATTAGTAAGCATCACCGATAGGAAATCCGAGTATCTCGAGATGCGCAGAACTGATGCGCAATAACATTAGTAGGCACCGTCCTTAAAGGCGGCGCCCCTGTTGGGGACCCGGTTGCGCGAAATTTTGGAACTTTTGGAACTTTTAGTCCTCGGAAACGCGTTTTCAGTTATCAGTCCGGAGTTTGTTGGGATCATAAAGTTATTAAAATATGGAAGTGGGATATGACGAACTTGCAGCGAAATGTCACCAATTGCAAGTAGAGAAATCTTTAGTCCGTTCTGATTTACGGTCATAAGGAGCAAGCTTCCAAGAAGGTGTTCCATGCATGGACTCGGACCTTTCACTACCGCACCGAAAAATGCTAAGACCTACTAAAATGGTCTTTCGACGACATTTTTATGACTAAGTCGCGTCGCTTCGCTCGTCTTGCAGTAGTTACGCGACAGCCGATTGACATTTTCATGATCTATGACGCAACCATCGTGAAAGGGTTACAATTTCACCGGTAGTAAGCCTGTTTTTCAGGCCAAGCGCGAATTTTTATTTGCTTGATTGCTAATGGAAGTCAGATATCATTTGAGTTCTTGTGTTTCTTTTAAGGTATTGTAACGCATTAATAAATGACAACAAGTGGGAATTTGCATCTCTCTTCTCCTTCCCGCCCTCTTAGAACTTTCGCATCCCGCCCTTTCCTCTCCTGATTCCCGTACCCCTCCTGCCCCTATTCTCCGGGGCTCCCGCCCTTCTGTCCCCCTCTACAGAGATGGCTTTTGATTTTTCAACAATATGTCGCTTTATTCTAACCCAAAATCATTCAGATAGTCAAAAGTTCATATTTATGACCCATTTTCTTCGCTTTTGTGTTTGTCAGCAGTATGATTTGCAATAATACAGGTTCACGGTAAGACGATAGCACAATTTAGCGCAAGTATTTGTTTTTGTTTAGAATTTGAAATTTGACTTCAATCTTTTAAGCTTAGGTGGATTTGGAACCTCTTTTTAACCGAGGAATCTTTTTGATGCAGAAACAGTTTGTATTCTCAAGACGAGCCTCAACAAGGTTATCACAACGGCTTATTATTCAACTCTCGGCTCGAGGAAAGCCGTCAAGAACCAGATCTTTCTCTTCCCACTCTGGCATACGCAGGGTAGTGCGACCTTTCAAGATTTTATCACCTAGGTAAAATAAAACCCGACATGAATTTACCTAGGACGATTTTGCCCTAGGTAAATAGGTAAAGAGGTTTTACCTAGGTAAAAGTCTCAGTGCAGTGTGACCACGGCTATTGACTCGTCTCCCTGAGTTGTCTCGCCCACCTCACGTAAACAGTTGATAGAATTTTTTAAACAAATGAGTGGAAATATATCTCGCCCAGGGTAACTCGGGGGAAGGGTTGTCTCGGGTACCCGAGACCATATAACTGAAAAGGGCTTTAGTGTAAGCGATCAGAATTTGATGAATTCGTGAGTCGAAGTCACAGTTTATTAGTTCAGAAACTGCTGACAAAGGAAAAAGAAGACATTTTATTACACGAACACTAATCAAATACCAAGTGAGCTTTCGCGTGAAAACATGATATCTTCACACGTGAAAAGATCACTGTTTCTTTGGTTACATACGGAAATTGCGCCTTTCGTGAAATGATTTAGTATTTCATTGGTGTTTACTTAAAATATTTTTTAACACTCGAAGAGAAATTTCGTATCTCCAAGCGGCCATGTAATATCCTCTATATATCGTAAATATACATCTAACATATGTATTTATCAGATCACGGTTCATTTTTATCCTAAAAACGACAGACCGAGATTAACTATGAGTGGCGATGAAATTTCGTACAGTTCTTTACATGAGACTCACACGAATCGATCCCTGTGAAATCTTGCACTTGTATATGATTGACTGTCTAGAATCGGCTTCCAAAACTGCAAAGAGTGCATACATAAATTGTCCTATCTTTAATACTTGTCGAAACCGCCTGCATACACGCATTGTCCACGTTTCCCATGGGCTATCACATTTAAAATTAAAGAATTATTCTCATGGTCTTCCTTTATAATCAATATATTTTGTATAATTTTCCTAATGGCCGAAACATTTTTGATTTTTTACCGAACTCGTTCAGTATCAATAATTGTGCTTGCCACGTCGTATTTTTAGATTCGTTAAAGCGAGAATGTTATTCTAAATAAATAACAAAAACTGGCCAGATGACTCCGTGACGATTATTCACGAAGCTCGCCATCCAAATGGCGATTAGCTTAATTTTCTCGCCGTGGAAAGGTCTCATCCTTGCTTTGAAAGGTTTCACCACGGCCTTGCGTCTCTCATAGCTTATGACTACAAGAGTCATTATTGAAGTTGTGTAGCATGCCTTAATCAGAAAGCCTTGCAACTTACAAATGACGTTTCCGCCAAGCCAGGTCCAGAAATAGGCGATGTAGTCCAACAAGGTCAATACAGTAAAGATTAACTCTGAAAATGGGAGATGGTTGTCTCGTTGTCATCCTAAAACAACGGCATAGGACAATCACGTATCCCACGACCGACAATAGAAACACAGCGCAGTAAAAAAAAGATAAAAGATACGTGATCAAGAAAAGATGCCATTGTCATCGACTTAGTGTCTGAGCTTTGCCAATACTTGATCACCTCAAATTAAAACGTCGGTCCGATAAAACTTCCAAAGAGTTAAAATGGAGCTGAAGAACGACTTCCGTAACCGTTGCAAGTGATGTTCGGAACTGAATGAATTTTAAACAAAGAAGACCGAGATAGTGTACTCTTTTCTTATCTAATAAAGTGAAAATAATATGCAATATGTCTTTCTGCAATCCCACACAAGCACACTGACGCACCTAGAGTATTTGTGGGAAGAAAGCCGACCAATCAACTCGGAGGAGCGGGGCATTAGAGGTCACTGTTTATCACGTTATATGCCAATAAAATCACATAAGAAAAACCAAAACCTTTCAGTTAGTACTGGCTGTTGGCAATTCACTTTAGAAATATCCTGTGGATTGACAGCCAAGTCGGTTAGTTCTTTCCGCTCACAAAGGGTCTGCAGGTGGACTCTAATTTGTGCTTGAGCTTCGTTACGAGATATAACAATAGAATAATTTTGTTAACGTACGCTTTCACAAACCTTTCAATATTTTCCATTTTTTACCTAACAATAGTAATTGTTAAATTCTCAACCTCGGATAATGCATTTCGCGTGCTCTGCTCTGCCAGCTTGACTGGCAAAGTTAATAAAATAAAATAAAATAAGTACGCGAAAAGGCAAGAATTGTTTTTGTGATGAGGCTACGTCTGCCTGACCACAAGGTATTACACAACATCGCATCTTCATCAAATTTTCTCGAATCGCTCGCATTTTCTCGCTTTTTTCGCTCGTATTTCGTACTTCCAAATTTTACCGTCTCATATCCAACAAGCGCAAATGGAATAATTGTTAATTAATGTCGCCTACCCGCCAAGGAGAGCCAACACGCCTCCCCGAGTTGTCTCGCCCACCTCACGTTAACGATTCATAGAATTTTTTAAACAAATGAGTGGAAAATATCACCCCTAGGGTTACTCGGGGTGAGAGTTGTCTCAGATACCCGAGCCCATACGAACAGGGCCTTAGTGTAAGCGATCAGAATTTGATGAATTCATGAGTCAAAGTCACCCGCACGGTTTTATATTAGTTCAGAAACTCTTGACAAAACAAAAAGATAATATTAAATCTTAAATATACATGTAAGATATGCATTTATCAGATCAGGTTTCATGGTTATCCTAAAAACGACGGACTGAGACTCTAACTATGAGTCGCGATGAAACTTCGTCTTCCCCTCAGCACACCTGTGATTTCTAAACACAGTTACATCCACGTAGTAGTGACTTCGTTGGCTAAGATCTCCTTGTTTTCAAAGCTGCTATCCGTGACATTCGAATGTTTATAAAGCCATAAAAATCAATTAACAACATCTATTTTACTCTTTGCCACCTATCTTATGCATGTTCTCTACATGAGACTCACACGAATCGATCCCAGTAAAAGCTTATCTAGAGTCGGCTTCCAAAAGTGCAAAGAGTGCATACATAAATTTCCTATCTCACTTGTCGAAACCAGCTGCATACACGCATTGTCCACGCATCCTGTCTCTCTTTCTTTTTTTCTTTTTTCCTAGTGGCCGGAACATTTTTGCTTTTTTACCGAACTCGTTATATCAATAAATGTGCTTGTCACGTCGTTCTTTTTAGATTCGTTAAAGCGAGGATGCTATTCTAAATAAATAACAAAAACTGGCGAGATGACTCAGCGACGATTATTTACCGTAACTGTTTTGGCACATATCTGAAAACGGCTGCACTTGAAAAAACGTTGAAGAGGTGCTTTCATGTTCTCCCCATAAATGCCGTATAGAAGTGGATCCACAACCGTGTTTAGGATGACAAGGAGTTGGCAACCTACCCAGGCATATCCTCTCCTTTCACCGACGTGAAAGTAAACCAATGTTCGGAAAACAATAAAAGGAGCCCAACAGACTGCAAACGCAACGGAAAAGGCTGACAGAGTTTTTGCCACCTTGCGATGGCAGTTCGTTGGCGCAGTTGTGAAATTGTTTCTTGTTGATAACGCCGCCCTTGAGCGTAAAGTTACAAATATGGTACTTTGGGCATAGATCATGTACGCTAAAGGAACTATGAAAACACAGACTCCGTGAATACTGTAGTACACCTGTTTTCCTAAATCTCCGATAGAACTGTTCGTGCAAAACAATAAACCACTTGCGTGGATTTCAACATTGTAGGCGTATAGCAAAGGGGACCCAGTCACGAAGCTCGCCATCCAAATGGCGATTAGCCTTCTTTTCTCGCCGTGGAAAGGTCTCATCCTTGCTGTGAAAGGCTTTATCACGGCCTTGCGTCTCTCATAGCTTATGACTACAAGAGTCATTATTGAAGTTGTGTAGCATGCCTCAATCAGAAAGCCTTGCAACTTACAAGTAACGTTTCCGCCAAGCCAGGTCCAGAAATAGGCGATGAAGTCCAACAAGGTCAATACAGTGAAGGTTAAATCTGAAAAGGCTAAATTTGCGATGAACCATCGGATGGGAGATGGTTGTCTTTTTGTAGTCCAATAACAACGGCATAGGACAATCACGTTTCCCACGACCGACAATAGAAACACAGCACAGTAAAAAAAGATGAAAGATACGTAAAGAAAAGATGACATTGTCATCGACTTAGTGTCTGAGCTTTGCCAATACTTGATCACCTCAAAAAAAGGTCGGACCGATCCAAACTTCAAATTCCAAAGTGCTAAAATGGAGCTGAAGAACGACTTCCTTAACAGTTGCAAGTGATTTCGGAACTGAATGAATTTTAAACAACGAAGACCGAGATAGTGCACACTTTTGTTTTCTAATAAAATGCAAATAACTGCAATCTCACACACGCACATGGCCGACGCACGCACCTATTTTTAAAAACAAAGCCGACCTATCACTTCGGAGGAGCAAGGCCTTAGAGGTCACTGTTTATCAACGTTATCTTCCAATGAGATCACATAAGAAAACTTAGGCTTGCATGCGCACTTAGTCACGAGATATGAATATAAAAATAATTTTGTTAACGAACGCTTTCATGAACCTTTCAATATTAATTTACTATTTTTATCTAATAATAGTAATTAATACCAGCCTTCTTTACTCCCTTTTTTTTCATGGTGATCTCGATTCAAATGCGTTTGTTCTACATCTTCGTCTATTTCCATATTTTTCTCTTTGAAAGCATCAACTTATTAATTAGTTTCCTTGTTTAGCTGTTTCTTAAAAGGTGAAATGCCCTAATTGGCCCTTGTGGAATCGTCAATTATTTCCCGGAGGAAATATTAGGTCTTTCGCGGCACAGTGACGTGATCTCATTTGAAACTAACGATTTTTGAAAGGCGTAAGTAGCTTGAGGCTACACTTTTTCGTTACACGAGGAGTTGATACCCGCCCAAGACATTGTTCTCTTGTAATTTACTTTTTCAACCTAAATAACGGATACCGAATGGAAGTTTTCTCATTCAATGTGTTTCCATATAACACTGTTATGGATCCTCTGAAAATGGGTATAAATACTTATTTAATAAAATACAATTCCGGAGGCTGGAAACTCATGCCTCAAGAAGTCGTGTTTACTAGTTGACGTTTCTCCGCCAAAAAGCACAGGAAAGTGTTACGCTTTTGTGGAAACAAAGGGGTCAAATTCAGTTTATCATTGCTACGAAAATTCAATGTAACATTTCACTCAAGAACTATTGAATTATTGCCCAAGGGTTCTAAGTCGGCGTTCTGTCAAGAGAAAATGAGGGAGAGAGGGAGAGTAGGAACGATGGCTGGGACATGTGAATTTCACAAAAGTTATTTTTAGATCGAAGTCTGTTTCCCGAGCCGTCCACGATTATAAAGTAAAGGATAAGGTCATACGAATTTATCTGGCAGTTGTGTGATGGCTTTCGGAGTCGTATTCTTCATCCAACAAGCCATTAGATTTACTAGAAATTGTAGGACCTATGTCCAACTCCAGGATTTGGGGCAAGATAAACAATAGTAATCTTCTTGCTTCTGAAACTCGTTTTCGTCAACAAACCGCAATTCCACTCGGAACGCCCTTTTGAATCCTCTGACTTTGCAGACGTCTCGGGAAACAGACTGTGCGTGACATCTAAAACTAACTTAACAAAAATTGACATATCCCAAGGGCTAGACTGGGCGACTCGCCGGCCTCTCTTTCTCCTTAATCTTTCTCTTGATTCCATTGAAGTACGCAGAGTTACCTATATATACATACATAATCTAAAGAATAAAATACAATTCAATCTAAGATATATATTTGCACTGAATGAAACAGTCCCACAAATCTTCCCGGTTCAAGTGATAAATTTTTCAAATGGTTTAAACTGGGCTGCTGCGCATGCGTGATATCTTATAGGATCATTTTCCATTTCGTAGAGTCTCTTCAGTAAAAATACTACTCCTTATTACACTAAACTAGACCTGATTTCCATGAATGCCGTGTATCTAACTTAATTAAATAAAATGAAGGTTTAACAATTGGTTAAAAAGATTTAGAGATTTTACTTGCCTAAGAAGGCAGGGTACACTGCTCCAGAGAGTTGCATCTCTATAGCTAAAGCTCCTTTTTAGGTAGTTGGTTCTTGGTTCTTGGTAAAGGGACATTGTTGCGCTCAGTAAACATAGAGGATAAGTAGTCAGGAGACAGATCATTAAGAGCTTTGAACACCATTAAAGCTACTTGAATTTGACGCTGGCAATCAGATCTTTCCAATCAAGTTGTTGTAACAAGTCCCAGCGTCAGCATCATAGGAGCTGGAAGTCAAAATGCGAGCAGCACGGTTCTGCAGTCTTTGTAATTTTTCTGAGAGCGTTTTCTTGCAATTCCCCCAGACAATACTAAAGTAATCGAAATGGGGTTGTACCAAGGCAATGTATATGTAAATGTAGTATTTCAGGCGAAACAAAAGGTTTAACTGGTTATTCAGTGCAAACAATGATCTAAACACCAAGGCTGCAGCAACTGATGTACAAAATTAACAAAATTCTTTTCTCACCGAACTTAGTTGAGTTTACATATATTCCTACAACTTAGAAACCGCCGGTCAGATTGTTGTATCCAGAAGACGGAAAAGCGAGAAAACATCTGCTCAACAAGTTTATGTTGATCGGATACAGTAGACAAAAAGTGAGTACATCATCTGAATCCCTTGAACTTTCGATAGATATATAAAAAAAAGTATCCATTTCTAAATCACTTGGGATTCGTATTGATGATAACATGGCATGACATAGTCAACAAACTATGCAAAAAGATTGCTTCCGGCATTGGCGCCATAAGGCGCGAATTTAACTTAAACCTTTTCCCAACTAAGTTCAATACGATTAAAGATTACTCTAGCGATTCTCGGTCAAAAGCTGAAGAAGTGACAATTCTGCCAGCTCTTTTCCGGAGCTTTTAAAGTTTGTCAGATAATTTCTTTCCGATATTACCCCATACAGGGCTACGGTAGTTAGGCCAATACTTATACGTAATATGAAGTCAAGTTTTTTGTCCTACGATTGGACTAAAATACTTCAAAACTACAAGACGGGCAGGTATTTTTTTGGCAGATAGCGTCAAGATGTTAAAGAATCAACAATGATTTCCCGCTCTGTGTCATGTCCTTCCTTTTGCAATGAAAAATCCTCAGCAATTTGTTACTCTTGGAAATGTTTACAAATGGTGTGCAATTACAGCTGTGTCACGGTGCTTATATCCGAGTTACATCCAGTTTGCTCTTCACTGCTGAGAGGACCTTCCTGGTCTATTTTACAAAGAACAGAAAAACTATGAACTCGTAAGGCCGACGAAAGCTTGATTGATTTTGAAGTACGCACCTTTTCCTTTCCAAACGTCCGATAACGCCGCGTGCTTTTGAAAAATCGAGAATATAATTTTTTCACATTATCCCCATAAAGTCCATAAAGGACGGGATCTAAAGCCGTGTTTAGAAAAATCAAAAGTTGGCACGCTCTCCATTGATATCCTTCGTCGGCGATGTGAAAATATATTAACTCTCGGAAAATTATGAAAGGTGCCCAGCATACGGTAAATGCAAAACTTAAGGCAGCAAGAGTTTTTGCAACCTTTCGATGGCGATGGACCGACACTGTTGTAAAATCGTTTTTTGTCAGTAGGTTTCTTGAGCTTAATGTAAGAAAAATGCTCTTCTGGGCATATATCATGTATGTTAAAGGAACAATGAAGATGCAGACGGAGTGAATACTGTAGTATACATGTCTGCCCAAATCTCCGAAGGAAAGGTTTGTGCAAAGCAATGATCCCTTTGTTTCCATACTGCGATTAGCTTTCTATAAGTACTGCTAGAAGCGCTCGTTTTGATGCTAAAGGGTGTGATCACAGCCCTTCGTCGCTCATAGGTTATTACTACAAGTGTCATAATTGATGCGGTATAACAAGCTTCAATGAGGAAGCCTTGTAGCTTGGCAACCGTGCTGCCAACCCATTTCCACAACGAATTGATGGCGTCCAATATACTCAACAATGTGAATAATAAACCAGCGAAAGCTAAATTTGCAAGGAACCATGTTATGGAAGATTGGCCACATCTCTTTATCGTCCTATAACAGTCGCATAGAACTATTACGTTTCCTACCACTGATAATATAAACACAATGGAATAGAAAAACATATAAGACACGAGTATTGGTGTTGGATATCCATCGCTGGTCGCCATTTTCTTCGCGACGTGTTTGTGGACGGTAAGTAATTTTCTAGAAACTGTCGTCGCTGTCAGCGAATTATCATGTTAAACGTCAAGATCTTTGTTAGCTCAAGGTAAACACTGTGTAGATCGATTGTTGATTTAGAATCCCTTTTAATAGCAGCTCACGTAGGCACGCAATAAAATTTGGGCCTTTCGCTATTGGAAGAGCGGAACAAAGGCCTTTTGAAAATCACAGAATTAACATGTAACAATCAATAAAATTTCATTTTGAAAAGAACTCAGGGAAATCTATGGTAACAAAACCTTCTCATCAATTATTCATAGCAGGAATTCGGAACGATTAAATTATCTAAGCCGTTTGTAATTTTGCCAACTCTTGCAAAGTTGACCAAACTGCCAGAAGCCTGCACATTTGCAACAAATACTTGCTTTAGTTAGCGATCACTGCAAAAAGTCGGATTGAAAAGGTTTTTGATTTGATTCATTATCGACAGCTAGCAAAGTCAAATCTCATTTACTTGTCTAGACTCTTTTAAAAGCAAATAATGGTGCGTAAAGGGGTCGGTTTGTGCTCCGGCTCCGGTCAATTGTTTTTCCAGTGTATTTAAACTAACCATACAGGGTTCGAATCGCGTTTCATGGTAATGTCGGTTTGACGTAGTTGTGTTTGAAAGATCCATAACTTTGTTGTTAAGGTAATTCCCTTGAAATTGTTCTACTATCAAACTTTTTTTGGAAACTTTGGCATAATTAACATTCATGATATGAACATTAAAAAATGCAATAAAAAATGGAGTAACCGCGCTTGTTTACGCGTCAGCAGGCTCTTAAATTGGGATATTTCTACTGTTTTCGCGTTAAAAATTCTAATCCCCTTCATACAGAATTAAGTCTTGGTTACTTCAGAGACACAAAATTTTATTTTGAAAATAAAGCTTCTTTTATTCACTTAAGCAGTATTGCTTCATTTACGCCGTCTTTGATTCTCTGGTTGTGGGAATAGTGCACTTTTTGGGACAGTTCCGTGGTTAGCTTGAAGTCCTCGCCTTGGGTAAAATACACCCAGTACGGGACTGTTTTCCAAAAAAATTCATGTTCTACTATCAAACTTTTTTTCTTCTTCAAATATGTTCTTTATTAGACTGTTCTTAGCAAATACCTGAAAAAAAAAATCGGGGGTCACCGTGCTCGTTTGAGAGAAAAGGAGCATTTATTTAGGTATCGGGTTTAGTTTGAGCGAAATCTCTTACGTTTTGTATGCGCACGTGCTCATGACCGCGCGCTAATGACGCGAAAGTCGTGCGCAGTAGGGATTACCTTAAAGGAAATTTATTGCCCAGAGGAAATAAATGGATTTATGCTTAGTGTGACATGCTTAGTTAGTTATTTCCAATATTGCAGTTTGGGCATTTCTGTCATCCGGGATTTTCTGGAGATCATTCACCAGTTGTGCAAGCTAGGCGGAGGCTGATTCAACAGAGTCAAGTCAATTTTCCCTTCCCACCCTCCCTAATTTTACTTTCTTGTGGATGGCGTGTGTCCCTTCACCTTTGCTGGGGTCATGTCTTCTATATTTGGGTATTTCCTAGGTTACCATACTGATTTTCAATAAACGGCCTAGCCCATCAGGACTTGGCCAAAATATCCCAAACAAATGTGGTATTATTTGTGTCCCAGCAAACGGAGCTCACCCAGAGCAATGCCTTGCCAACAATATCAGTCAAACGGTATGGAGCATGAAGCATAAACTGTAATTCATCGAAATGAGGTTTTAATTCTCACTGTTTCTATTGCTTTCTGGATAGTTACGCGATATTTTCCCACATTTAAAAGTCACACGAAGATGCGCCTTGTGTGAAAAGTGTATAACCCAATGCAGACGAAAAAAAACCTTGTTTCCTTGAATGAAGCATTCCATAAATCGTTGGCATTCATTCTTTAAGCAAATGTTTTTATCACACTGTCCTTTCTGGTGTCACAAAACGAGGACACTTGGTTAAGGCAATGCGGCATACCTGATTATGCACAAATTAGACGCGCCTAATTCTCGTTCTAAACGGTTTAGGACCAAGACAAAATTACAAGGATTTGTATGGAGTCACTGAAGCATGAAAGGACCAATATCTCTAGATAAACGGAAGAATATCAAACAGTGCTACGAAAAGTTATTGTTTCGGTGCAGTTTCCCATTCAAGCTACAATAATTAGCAGAACATTATTCTCTGCGGAAAACAGCACCACGCATTTATCAAAGCCAATAAGATTCGTTCCAATCGCGCATAGTTAATAATAATAATAGGCGATATTCCGAGTACAGCTCTGAGATAGTGTGTCAACTGTAAGTAAATGTTCCAAAAACAAAAGGCTGAATACGCAATGTTTTTTTTTTCCCCAAAAATCAAGAATGATCATACGATCGAGTATGGTAGAGTTGTTGTATGGAACTATCTTTGTATTACTCTAGTAATAATTGTGGCACTGTAATTAGTCGATGTGAATCTCATTTATTTTCAGTTTTGTTTAGCTATCTACAACTTCTATTGTTTAGTCTTCGTACATCGTTTACACCTGGTGAAAAAGTGTTGAAACGATCCTTTGATATTCTCCCCGTAAATTGAATGCAAGATTGTATCTACGACTGCCACGGTTCACCATCATTAGAAGCTAGAACCCTATCCATTAATATCTTCCTTCAGTAAGATAGAAGTACATGAACATTCAAAGGATGATAAAGGGGGCCCAGAAAATGACCAACGCAACGGTAAAGGCCGCAAGAGTTTTAACAACCTTTCGTTGCCGAACGGAAGACACTGACGTCAGAGCGTCGTGTATTGAAGAGTCATAAATTG
>NC_090874.1:11706064-11711064 GCF_036669935.1 Montipora foliosa | reverse complement strand
TTCCAACGCATTTTTATAAAACTTGACGTTTCGTATGCTAGTCAACACACATTTTCAAAAGTGACCGTTACAATTTTTGAAAACTATATATGTATCGTAAACATTAGGGGTCTAAAACTTAGACTGAGAAAAATGATCTGCAGCAGTACGTGTCTAGACATAATGAGGAGTAATAGCTGAAAACAGCAATAACTTCTCACTAATAATATTCACATTAAGGGATGGCTTTCTGTCATGGAGTCTTGACTCCATGATGACAGAAAAACAGAACATTTCAATGCCCTAGCTAAAAGTAACCATTCATCAGCCATTGCTGATCATGTGAAAACCACTGGCCACGACATTAAATGGGATCACTTTGTCATTTTAGCGTCCGGAAAAACTGACTTTCACTGCAAAATTAAAGAGACTTTGTTCATTCAAGACTTCGTTCGTTCATTCTGGATACTGAGTGGTAGCAGATAGCTACCACATTTTGCAATTTCCATAATGTTCAGTTTAAAGCGTAGGGGGTTATTAAGATGGCTATTGTGGAAAAAAAAAAGCGTTTGGAAGCACTGCCAAATATATCGAATATCATGAAAGACCTTCTATTCTTGGAGATATTTGAGAATGCCTACAATTGAAAAAAAGTCGAAGAAATGCCTTTATATTCTCCCCGTAAATTCCACAAAGAATTGGATCCAAAACCGTGTTTATAAATATTAAAATTTGGCACCCTGCCCAGAAATATCTTAATCCCTCAAGTACGTGAAAATAAACTAACGTCCGAAAAATAATAAAGGGCGCCCAACAAACGGCAAAGGCGATGGACAAAGCTGCTAGAGTTTTGGCAACCTTTCGATGGCGAGCAGAGGACACAGTGTCGTGTCTTGAGATGACTGCTGTCCTTAAAGTCAGAGAGATGGAACTCTGTGCATATATCTTGTAAACCAAAGGGATAATGAAAACACAAACTGCGTGGATGCTGTAGTACACCTGTTTTCCCAAATCCCCAAAAGAAGTGTTCCTGCAGAGAAATGAACCACTCGCGTCCATCTCAACTTTATAAGCGTAAAGCAAAGGGGATCCAATCACCAAGCTATATATCCAAATGGCAATAAGCTTTTTATACTCGGCGTAGGGAGCGTCCGTTCGTGCGCGAAACGGTGTCACTACCACTTTACGTCGCTCATAGCTTATGAGCGCGAGGGTCATTATTGATGTTGCGTAGCATGCCTCAATCAGATAGCCTTGTAATTTGCAAGAAGCGTTTCCGCCAAGCCAGGTCCATAAATAAGCGATGAAGTCCAACAAGCTCAGCACTGAAAACATCAAGTCAGAGATCGCTAAATTTGCAATAAACCATTTTAGGGGAGATGGTCCTCTCTTTATCTTCCAATAGCAATGGCATAAGACTATTACGTTTCCCATCACCGACAACAGCAATATCGAGGAATAAAACAAAAAAAAAGAAACGACTATAGCTAGTGGAAATCCATCGATGATTGCCATTTTCTTCGACTAGCGCTTATCTCCAAGCGATGCTAGAGATTTTTGTCATTTGCCCCCTAGTGTATCCAAACGTTAATATAATGACTTCAACTTGAAATTAAAGGTACGCTGTCTGACTCATCCAATCACGTGGGTATGCAAATGCATCTCTTATACGAGATCAAGATTTCCCGATTTTTCTTTTCCGATAAACGATTTTTTTATAAGTCGTGCCATGATTAAGCCAAGCCCTTACTCATTTACTTTTGAAATCTAAATAGTCTATTCATTTCGCGCTAGGAAACCAAATCTTCCAATCGATTTCCTAAAATAGTGATTACGCAAAACGATTTTAAGGTAATACGCTGGTGTATTTCTCCCTGTTTAGACTGAAAGCACTTTCCACTGATTTAAATCTCTTATTAATGTCAGTCCTTGCTTGGCTGTTGTTGTTTCTAGCCCAGCTGAAAGTCCTGATTTCTTCAGTTTAAACAAACAGTTCTCTTATTCACACTAATGCGTTTTTGTTTGAAACTCGACCTTTTTGAGGGCTTTTGTCTATATTACCCACTAAAACGACGAAAAAAAAAAGCTGATAAAAACAAATGCTAATGTTATTTACCGGGAGCCGGAGAGGTCCGCATGGGAAAAATCTATATCCGAGGTCTTGCAAGTTTAGGGCTCTATACTCAAGACCAAGGTCACAGTTTTTTTGCCAAACGGACCGACCAAGAACGGTAAATAACTTTGTAGTTCTGTTTGTTTGCTATTTTCGGCTGGGGAGTGGAAGTAGGCTCGACTTCCACCGCTAACTCGAGTTCGGATTTCGGGAGTGAGCGCTGGTTTATTTCCCGAAACAGCGGCTGGTAATCGAGCCTAGAGTGGAAGAGTCAAAGTGAAAATTTGAAGGAAGAAAGTGGTCGAAGCAATATCCTTTAAAACAAGCTTGAATAGCGCACCACTTTTAAAAGTGGCTTTTTTATGAGGAGTTAACTTTAGCATATTTAATTTTTACTCCTATTAAACATTAAAAAGCCATTAAAGGTCGCTGAAATGACAATCACCTGTCAAACTTCAAAAGTGGATGAATGCACTCTGCAAACAATGACAAACGGTCCATCGAACGGTAAAAATAGGCGAACGAATGACGCAAGTGCGATAAAGGTTACTTTTCTCAATGGCTTAAATACAAATTATATCTAAACAATATTCGAGCTTTAACTTGCCCAAGCAAGAAATCATTCTTCAATCAAACAAAATCATTCTTCAATCAAACTTTGTCAAATATGAACGAGACTTAGGAGGTCTTAGGAAGGTATTCGAGAACTAACTGGACGACAGAAAAAGTACCACAAGTCGATTAATGATGTGAGAGCTAACGAACTCTCTAAAATAGCTAATATTATGAACTTCTATTTTGTATCCTGCGGCCATCGGTTAGCCGCTAGATTACCACATTCCGAAAACCACTTTTCAGATTATCGTACCCCTTGAAACGTCGCTGGCTCTTTTGTGTTTCCCCTTGGATCTGAGGCGGTCACGGCTGCGATCCTAACTTTTTCCAATAAATCCTAAATCTTAATCTCAAGCGGCTCATCTACGAAAGGCTCAATTCGTAGTTAGTTTCTAAAAAAACAATATTTGAGTCACAGTACGGTTTTTACGAGAAGCACTCAACAGAACGGGCAATTCTTGATATCATCAGCAAAACTTAAGTGGATTTGGAGAGCAAGGTATATTCATGTGGAGTTTTCATTGACTTAAGCCAAGCGTTTGACACGGTTAATCGGGATCAGAAGCCCATGAGTAGGAGCGAGCAACTCCCATAGTAATCCTATGTCACGGGATTTTTACAGACCAATCTATTTTTGGACTATCTTTGCCGCAAAACAAGAAAGGAGGTTCCGGTTCGGTGACGCTATGACGTCAAGTTAATTTCCTGTGATTGGTCATCGGGCTCCTGCGGGAGTCTCATATTACTTGGTAAATTACATCATCATTGTCTGATTAGAGGAATAATTAACATAACGAATGGTTTGCCTCATTAAGGGAAGATCTCAAACCACTGAAATCAAGAATTGCATATTGGAAAAACACTAAACATTACATGGTGTGTCGCAGGGATCGGTCATTGGCCCTCTGCTTTTCCTAATCTATATAAATGACACATACAACTCTTCAAATATTCTTAATATTTTCTTATTTGCAGATAATGCCAATTTGCTCCATGCAGACAATAATCTTAAAAATTTGGAGAAAACCTTCAAGTTGAGCAGGGAATTAGCAGAAGTGTCTAGATGACTCATTACCAATGAGCTCACACTAACTAATATAAGTAAATCTGATTTAGTCATATTCTGCCCATGTCAAAATGATCAACATATCAGCTGCAAGCATCAAATGGATCACATCGCTTTTAAGAATTAAGAATTAAGAATCATTAAAACTATTTTGCAAATTATTGCAAGACTCCGTCACCATGTCCCTTTTTCTATACTTTCTAAGGGGCTTATTACATGAGCCGGGGCAGCCTGGTCAGCTGGGCCGGTCAAGTTTGCCGGGATGAGTTTCAGCCCGGTATTACATGAAGTGAGCCAGCCGGGCTTGGGCTAAATTTAGACTATGTCATGTGAAAAAAGATAAGAACGACAAGAAGAAGTGGAGAGACGTTTATCTAGCTAAATTGTTATTGAAATTCACTATTCTACAATTTAAGGAAGCCTCAAGGTTTGCTATCTTATACATCCTTTATTACTGGGTTGCCTATGGGCAAACCCAGTCGAGGTCTGCGTTTAGTTTGTTTGTTTTATTTTTATTTTTATTTTTTTTTATTTATTTTTTTTTTTTATTATTTTTTTTTTTTCCGTGTCGGTAAAAGTCTTGCCTGTCACTCCCCTGGTAAGTGGTGTCTTTGTGGATAGAGCCTTCTGCGAGAATTTTCTTAGGATCGAGAGGGTAGTGGAACTGCGTAGATTTCTCTGGTGGACACAGTAGAATCATTAACTTAGCCTGCAATGGCGTCGAAAGTCATGTAACGCGAATGGCGTTTTAGTGGATCCTTAAACAAAATATACCCTTATGGAGCTCAATAATGGAAAGTCAGTTGGATAAAATAGGCAGGAATCTCAAAAGCGACGAGCACTGGACTTCGACAACAATCTATCGCCCGTCGAGACGAAATCAAAGTGAGCTGTATTTACCTGAAGTAATATTACATGGTAATTTGACACGATTGAGTTTCTTGTCTTCACGCACGCATTGAAATAGGAAGAGGTTTTGGCCTCTAAGAGCGCAATATGTTGTTTTTTCAATAAATATTTCGCTGGAAAAGGATTCTGTGGTATTTTCTGCCTTTGTGAATTATAATATCATGTTGTGTATTGAATTTTCGAGCTTAAGGTTGAAATGTGATATGCGAGAAGTTTTTTAGTTTTGCTCTGTAAGCGGGAAGGGTTCACAGGCCTGTTGGAAGCGTGCTTGAGTTTCAACAAAATGAGCCCCAAAATCAGTGAAAACTTGTGACGCAG
>NC_090874.1:11696064-11701064 GCF_036669935.1 Montipora foliosa | reverse complement strand
ATTTGTGGGAAGAAAGCCGACCAATCAACTCGGAGGAGCGGGGCATTAGAGGTCACTGTTTATCACGTTAGATGCCAATAAAATCACATAAGAAAAACCAAAACCTTTCAGTTAGTACTGGCTGTTGGCAATTCACTTTAGAAATATCCTGTGGATTGACAGCCAAGTCGGTTAGTTCTTTCCGCTCACAAAGGGTCTGCAGGTGGACTCTAATTTGTGCTTGAGCTTCGTCACGAGATATAACAATAAAATAATTTTGTTAACGTACGCTTTCACAAACCTTTCAATATTTTCCATTTTTTACCTAACAATAGTAATTGTTAAATTGTCAACCTCGGATAATGCATTTCGCGTGCTCTACTCTGCCAGCTTGACTGGCAAAGTTAATAAAATAAAATAAAATAAGTACGCGAAAAGGCAAGAATTGTTTTTGTGATGAGCCTACGTCTGCCTGACCACAAGGTATTACACAACATCGCATCTTCATCAAATTTTCTCGAATCGCTCGCATTTTCTCGCTTTTTTCGCTCGTATTTCGTACTTCCAAATTTTTGGAGTTTACCGTCTCATATCCAACAAGCGCAAATGGAATAATTGTTAATTAATGTCGCCTACCCGCCAAGGCGAGCCAACACGCCTCCCCGAGTTGTCTCGCCCACCTCACGTTAACGATTCATAGAATTTTTTAAACAAATGAGTGGAAAATATCACCCCTAGGGTTACTCGGGGTGAGAGTTGTCTCAGATACCCGAGCCCATACGAACAGGGCCTTAGTGTAAGCGATCAGAATTTTTGATGAATTCATGAGTCAAAGTCACCCGCACGGTTTTATATTAGTTCAGAAACTCTTGACAAAACAAAAAGATAATATTAAATCTTAAATATACATGTAAGATATGCATTTATCAGATCAGGTTTCATGGTTATCCTAAAAACGACGGACCGAGACTCTAACTATGAGTCGCGATGAAACTTCGTCTTCCCCTCAGCACACCTGTAATTTCTAAACACAGTTACATCCACGTAGTAGTGACTTCGTTGGCTAAGATCTCCTTGTTTTCAAAGCTGCTATTTGTGACATTCGAATGTTTATAAAGCCATAAAAATCAATTAACAACATCTATTTTACTCTTTGTCACCTATCTCATGCATGTTCTCTACATGAGACTCACACGAATCGATCCCAGTAAAAGCTTATCTAGAGTCGGCTTCCAAAAGTGCAAAGAGTGCATACATAAATTTCCTATCTCACTTGTCGAAACCAGCTGCATACACGCATTGTCCACGCATCCTGTCTCTCTTTCTTTTTTTCTTTTTTCCTAGTGGCCGGAACATTTTTGCTTTTTTACCGAACTCGTTATATCAATAAATGTGCTTGTCACGTCGTTCTTTTTAGATTCGTTAAAGCGAGGATGCTATTCTAAATAAATAACAAAAACCGGCGAGATGACTCAGCGACGATTATTTACCGTAACTGTTTTGGCACATATCTGAAAACGGCTGCACTTGAAAAAACGTTGAAGAGATGCTTTCATGTTCTCCCCATAAATGCCGTATAGAAGTGGATCCACAACCGTGTTTAGGATGACAAGGAGTTGGCAACCTACCCAGGCATATCCTCTCATTTTACCGACGTGAAAGTAAACCAATGTTCGGAAAACAATAAAAGGAGCCCAACAGACTGCAAACGCAACGGAAAAGGCTGACAGAGTTTTTGCCACCTTGCGATGGCAGTTTGTTGGCGCAGTTGTGAAATTGTTTCTTGTTGATAACGCCGCCCTTGAGCGTAAAGTTACAAATATGGTACTTTGGGCATAGATCATGTACGCTAAAGGAACTATGAAAACACAGACTCCGTGAATACTGTAGTACACCTATTTTCCTAAATCTCCGATAGAACTGTTCGTGCAAAACAATAAACCACTTGCGTGGATTTCAACATTGTAGGCGTATAGCAAAGGGGACCCAGTCACGAAGCTCGCCATCCAAATGGCGATTAAGTTCTTTTCTCGCCGTGGAAAGGTCTTATCCTTGCTGTGAAAGGCTTTATCACGGCCTTGCGTCTCTCATAGCTTATGACTACAAGAGTCATTATTGAAGTTGTGTAGCATGCCTCAATCAGAAAGCCTTGCAACTTGCAAGTAACGTTTCCGCCAAGCCAGGTCCAGACATAGGCGATGAAGTCCAACAAGGTCAATACAGTGTAGGTTAAATCTGAAAAGGCTAAATTTGCGATGAACCATCGGATGGGAGATGGTTGTCTTTTTGTAGTCCAATAACAACGGCATAGGACAATCACGTTTCCCACGACCGACAATAGAAACACAGCACAGTAAAAAAAGATGAAAGATACGTAAAGAAAAGATGACATTGTCATCGACTTAGTGTCTTAGCTTTGCCAATACTTGATCACCTCAAAAAAAGGTCGGACCGATCCAAACTTCAAATTCCAAAGTGCTAAAATGGAGCTGAAGAACGACTTCCTTAACAGTTGCAAGTGATTTCGGAACTGAATGAATTTTAAACAACGAAGACCGAGATAGTGCACACTTTTGTTTTCTAATAAAATGCAAATAACTGCAATCTCACACACGCACATGGCCGACGCACGCACCTATTTTTAAAAACAAAGCCGACCTATCACTTCGGAGGAGCAAGGCCTTAGAGGTCACTGTTTATCAACGTTATCTTCCAATGAGATCACATAAGAAAACTTAGGCTTGCATGCGCACTTAGTCACGAGATATAAATATAAAAATAATTTTGTTAACGAACGCTTTCATGAACCTTTCAATATTAATTTACTATTTTTATCAAATAATAGTAATTAATACCAGCCTGCTTTACTTCCCTTTTTTTTCATGGTGATCTCGATTCAAATGCGTTTGTTCTACATCTTCGTCTATTTCCATATTTTTCTCTTTGAAAGCATCAACTTATTACTGGGTTGCCTATGGGCAAACCCAGTCGAGGTCTACGTTTAGTTTGTTTGTTTGTTTTGTTTTGTTTTTTTTTGTTTTTTTTTGTTTTTTTTTTTTTTTTCCGTGTCGGTAAAACTCTTGCCTGTCACTCCCCTGGTAAGTAGTGTCTTTGAGTATAGAGCCTTCTGCGCGTATTTTCTTAGGATCGAGAGGGTAGTGGAACTGCGTAGATTTCTCTTGTGGACACAGTAGAATCATTAACTTAGCCTGCAATGGCGTCGAAAGTCATGCAACGCGAATGGCGTTTAAGTGGATCCTTAAACAAAATATACCCTTATGGAGCTCAATAATGGAAAGTCAGTTGGATAAACTAGGCATGAATCTCAAAAGCGACGAGTACTGGACTTCGACAACAATCTATCGCCCGTCGAGACGAAATCAAAGTGAGCAGTATTTACCTGAAGTACATGGTAATTTGACACAATTGAGTTTCTTGTCTTCACGCACGCAATCAAATAGGAAGAGGTTTTCACCTCTAAGAGCAAATATGTTGTTTGTTTCAATAAAATTTTCGCTGGAAAAGGATTCTGTGGTATTTTCTGCCTTTGTGAATTATAATATCATGTTGTGTATTGAATTTTCGAGCTTAAGGTTGAAATGTGATATGGGAGAAGTTTTTTAGTATTGCTCTGTAAGCAGGAAGGGTTCACAGGCCTGTTAGAAGCGTGCTTGAGTTTCAACAAAATGAGGCCCAAAATCAGTGAAAACTTGTGACGCAGATGAATAATAAAGTAGCTGCTATTTCCAAAATGATGGAATTACCTGGTGATAAATAACGTCATACGCGTCTTGGAGAGTAAATTTTGACTTTGCATAAACAAGAGTTGGGCGATTGTGATCTTTGTTTTGACTTCGCTCATTTCATTGTCAAACTTTATAACATTTGACAGAAAAAGAAACTTACAAAAACCCGGTATCTTGCCATCATTTGACACAGATGCTTCACTGTTTGGCGAGTAAACATGACGCGGTAACTTAATCACGGCGCCCGCTGAATTCCGGCCATGTCACTTTCGATTTTGCAATTTACTTGAACGTAGCAAAAATCTCCCAAAATGTTTGTCGCTGATCGTAACTTTTTATATTCTATATTCACGGTTCAAAATTAATGTTGTTTTCATGTCGTAAATATTTTATTCTCGATCGACCGTCCGGGAAACTTCCTTCTGCTCTTTCTGAAAACTGTGTATCTGAAAACTGTGTATCTGGACTCTTAGTTTCTCTTGAGATCGCATATTTAATTTAGTTTCCCTTGACAATGGCGCCAAGATGTCGCCGAAACGTCGGACGCTTTTATCGCTAGTTTTTGCCAGTATATGTTTATTTGCTTTTTCATCAATATTTGTTTTGCATAAAGCAAGCTAACAGAATCTGTACCTTGCTGAGTTCGCATTTGTTAGCGTTAATAGTATTTTCGGTCAGATGTTTCTGTTTTTTATGAGGGGTTTACTTCAGTGAAGTTTAGTATTAAAAAGTTTTCGGATGCTCATAGGGCACACTTGTGGTGAAAAGAAGTTGTGAGGGAACTTGAAAATTATCAACATGTCAGCCCAGAAGCCAATGTTTCTCGCTTCTCTTTTATTTGTTATTCTTCAGAGACTGGAATGCTGTATTTCAATACCACACAATTCAGTGCCTTCTGATTTTCTGTAGCACGTACCACAGGCAAGCCAGTGTATGCTTCACGGAAGCATCTAGTTAATTAGTTTCCTTGTTTAGCTGTTTCTTAAAAGGTGAAATGCCCTAATTGGCCCTTGTGGAATCGTCAATTATTTCCCGGAGGAAATATTAGGTCTTTCGCGGCACAGTGACGTAATCTCATTTGAAACTAACGATTTTTGAAAGGCGTAAGTAGCTTGAGGCTACACTTTTTCGTTACACGAGGAGTTGATACCCGCCCAAGATATTGTTCTCTTGTAATTTACTTTTTCAACCTAAATAACGGATACCGAATGGAAGTTTTCTCATTCAATGTGTTTCCATATAACACTGTTATGGATCCTTTGTCTCTGAAAATGG
>NC_090874.1:11673564-11681064 GCF_036669935.1 Montipora foliosa | reverse complement strand
GAATGGCGTTTTAGTGGATCCTTAAATAAAATGTACCCTTATGGAGCTCAATAATGGAAAGTCAGTTGGATAAACTAGGCAGGCGGTGAAAAACCAACACCTGGAATCTCAAAAGCGACTAGTAATGGACTTCGACAACAATCTATCGCCCGTCGAGCCGAAATCAAAGTGAGATGTATTTCTAAAATAATATTTAACCAAGTGTGCTGTTATATAGAACACTGAAACCAAATGGAAAATTCTCTGGTAACTTATGACAGAGAAGGATTGAACGAATCGAACTCCTTACGTGGATCTGTGATCAACTCTGCACAGTCTTCAGGTAAAAAAAATAATTGGAAATGTAACAGCCAAGAATTATTTGAAAGAAAGCTTGTCGTGTATTTTGTGCTTCATTATTCAAGAAAAAGGTTCTTCATGGAAACGGTTTGATCCTGAAATTTAGTTTTTTGCAATATTGCGCATATATGACACGATTGAGTTTCTTCTCTTCACGCACGTAATGAAATAGAAAGGGTTTGTGCCTCTTATATAGCAAATATGTTGTTTGTTTCAAAAAATTGTTCGCTGGAAAAGGTGGCCTTTATGAATTCATCATGTTTTATGATATGCGAGCTTAACTGGATAGTTTTTATGGCAATAGTAAAGCATATTCTTGTCAAAATGAGGTTAGCGTCTTTCTGGTGTGTTAACTGAATTAAATCGTGAGTTTGTATTTGCCGTCTGCCGCGTAACCTTGATTTCCACTCTCAAAATTACCTCCAGAACCTACTTTTTGCGTAGAATAAGCTTTTAGAATGATGTTCTTGTTTTGCATAAAGCAAGCTAACAAAATATGTACCTTGCTGAGTTCGCATTTGTTAGCGTTAATAGTATTTTCGGTCCGATGCTTCTGTTTTATGAGGGGTATATTGTTTTGGTCTCCCATCCAAACACTAACCCCGCTGGACGGGACTTAATTTCAGTGAACTTGGTATTCAGCCCAGAAGCCAATGTTTCTCGCTTCTCTTTTATTTGTTATTCTTCAGAGACTGGAATGCTGTACCACACAATTCAGTGCCTTCTGATTTTCTGTAACACGTACCACAGGCAACCTAGTGTATGCTTCACGGAAGCATCTCGTTCAATTTAATTATTGTTTATTCCTGTTAAATTACGGCCGTTCAAAAATTACAGCAGTCCTTTCTCATCGATTTCTTATCATTCATTTTACCCGTCGAAGACTGCAGTTCGGGCAGTCGAAAGCTCGTAGTTTTTTAATCATTTTAGCCAGAGATCGTTTTTTAAATTTTAACTATGTTCCATCCTGGCTGCGGCCCTTCAATATTTTCACTTTCCATATTACTGCAAAACACCATCTACATTGTTGTTGGAGATACAAAGTGTGCATTTTCTATTATTGTGTTATTGTTAACTAGATAAGTTGAGTTGCAGTACTTTCGAATAAAAAAATTACAACTACTGTTGGGTGTTTTGGAACTCTGATACAAATCTGTAAACTATGTATTATATTGACTGTTTCGTTGGCACTTTGCGATAGCTACTACTATTTATAGGATTTAAGTCTCCTTCTAGAATTACATTACGGGTCCATTTGAGGCAACACTCAACTTTGAAGCCTCTTGTGAAAGATCTTTAACTCCGTTTTCCCTCGTCATTCGCGGCTTTAAACTCATTGCATCATCAATGCCTGTAAAGATACACTCTGGACACACATGACAGAATGCGCAATACTATTTAGATTTCAGAGAACTGGTTATATTTCTAAGGATTTTGGTAGTCCTCTCAAGTGTCACTCGACGGTACAGATCGTGTAAGATGATCAGTGACGATACTGACCTGTACATGCAAGTTAAAGGTGACCCTGTACTTTTATCTTTACCTAAAATTATATACTAGCCCAATATTAGCGATATGAAATTAACTAATAGGTACACAATTTACTGTGGCCATAATAATCCTCTGAAAACTAAGAACCCAAAAGTTGTTTTTCAGTAGCTGTGTACCAGCAGGAAAATCCTTCAAGCTCTCCTCTGGATAAGAAACTATCCAGAAGATGCAGGTTGAAGATGAGATTTAAACTTGACAGGGATTTATCCATTTTCTGGATAGCCGTCCTTCCCCCACGGCGCTCTCAATCCACGTGTGTGACTTTGTAACACTTCCCTTTGCAAACACACGGTTGAAAACCTACAATGCTGCGTTACACAACGAATAGTTTGATCTGTAAGCCGGCACATCTAAGTTTAATAGATACTATACGCAGATTCGTTAGTTGAGAGCTATGAGTATCACTAGATGTCTGTAAGCTAAACAAATTGAATCGAATAAAAACAATAGAAGCCAACTGAATCTCATTGTAATCAAGTTGTCTTTATGGTCTTTTGAATAAAATCAATTCACCTGAGATTTTGTTCATAATTTCCTCTATCTCGAGGCAACAGATACATTCCTTTTCTTGCTCTTCGGCTCCCAGTTCACGGCAAAAAAAACCACGGCTGCACCAAGTCGTATTTTCCCTTCTTGAGTCTTCCCTTTCGGTTGCTTCCTCTTCCTCGGATCCTGAACTTTCTCACATAGGTTCAAAAGAATTTGGTTCAAGTTCCGTCATAACTTACTTGTATTATTAAACGACGAAAAAAGATTACCATGTTGAGACTTACACGATGGCAGAAGATTTAGTGTAAAGTGGAGACTTGCTTGTGCTCAATGACGTCACAACATGGCGGCAGACATTTCTTTCTTTGGAAGTAACCGGAAGAAAAAACAAACAAAATAGATTTCGGGCAAATCCAAGACCTTTCAGAAAGAAAACGATTTTTCCTGATTTTTTTTATGAAAAGGAAGTTATATTTCGACAATAATAAGACAGAAAAAAACATTGGTCTTCTGGTGTTCAGTTCTCGTTTAACGATCCTTCTCGACGAGTGAGTAATAAAAATCGTACAAACGAGCCAACCATAAAATAATTTGTTTATAACATAAGTAAAGAAATCATAAATTTAAAGAGGTAGTGTTTATTGTGAGGCTATCAAACCACTGAACGAGAGTGGCAAACAAATTGCAAAATATTTTGAAATAAAAGAAATATTTATCTTCCACACCTCGCTTGAATACTTTTAAAACTTTCTGAAGTACAGTTTTTGGAGAAAATTAAAATAAAATAGCAAAAACTTTGAAAATCATACACCCGTCGTCCGCCATGTTTACAAATTTGACTCATGCCATCGGCGCACAGGCCGCCCGAGCCAAAGCTCAAACAATTACTTGCCAATCAGAACTTAAGGCGATAATTTTTCACTGGTGAAAACAATATCTGTCCCGGGTTCGAATCCTAGACTGTGCATCATATTTTGGTTGAGTTTGTTGATTCTCTTTTATGCTTCGAGTGGTTTAATTTTCTCCTGGTACTCCGGTTTTCCCTCTCCCAAAAATACCATCATGTATAATGTCCATACTAGTAGTGCCTCGCCGCAAAATACACATGATCAGGAGCCCATCACCCGGAACGTGCAACTTAACTATACTTGTGCAACGGCGTTTTCACAAGTAAGGTTATTTTTAGATTGAATTTCCCGCTAATGAGACTCCCACAGGAGCCCGATGATCAATTACAAGAAATTCAGCTGACGTCATAGGGTCACCGAGCCGTAACTGACTTTGTTTTTTGACCTAATTCCCTGGAAAGGCTAGTCTAAAAATAAACCTACTTGTGAAAACGCCGTTTCACAGACGCTGTATGGAAGTTGCACGCTCTAGGATGGGCTCCTGACATGATATTCAAATAAGAGGGTCTCAACGGGGTAGTGGCTTTTACGGCTAACGGCTAAATTTTAAGCATTTTTAGGGCTAACGGTCAAATTATTTTTTCTCGTCACGGTTAACTGGAATTTTATTAATTAATTACCATCGTTCTACATTATAATATAATAATTAACTGGAAATGTAATAGTTAATTTCCATTGGTGTGGAGGACGGAGAAATCATGAAAAGTATAGAGAACTTTTGCGAGAGCTGTCAAAACGTCAAGGCGGCTGTCAAGTCTGTCAAAGTGCGTGGTACCGTCCATTTCAAAGATACATTCACCATTTCCGGTGTTGTCAAATGACAGTTTTGTAATTAGCCGAATTATTTGAACGATACGTGAGTTCTTTACAAGACAATTGAAGCCCTTAAATTGCGCTGATATTCTTTTTTACGGTTAACGGATTTCAATTTTATTCACGGCTAACGGTTAAATTTGAAGCTTTTTAACGCCTAACGGTTACATTTTTGGCCCTTTTACGGCTAACGGTTAAACCCCATTAAGACCTTCAAATAAAGATCATCATCATCAACATACAGTTAATCCCTTATTCACTAGCTATCGAAAATACAATTGTTTTCCTGCTCTGGAAGCATAACCTGATCAAAGAAAAAAAAAATGCTTGCTCCAAGTCAAAATATTTTTTTCCGGATCAAATCTCTGTCGGGTTAGAGATTTTCCCTTTTTTAGATTGTAAACGCCAACGGTTTTATTACTGTTCGACGGATATTAGTTGTAACTTTTGAACGTGACTAACAATTTTCTCGCCTATTCTTTACGCTTTGATTCAACTGCAGAGGCCGATCCTTGTGCATCAATACAAATCATGGATGACCATACGCTCTTTCATCATAATGGTCGCCAGTTAAAATCATTTACTTTACTTTTTTAATTTTATTTTTATTTTTTATTTTTCATTCTAACAAGCTTTCCTAACATCACTACGATGAGCAAACGAGTACAATGATTAATGGCCACAAAAGAGCGAAAAGTAGGCCGCCATTGATGAATTAAGCTCTCTTCCGTGGTATCTTATCTTACACTAGAATTCGACGAGGCTGGGGTTGTCTTAGTATGGGCAGAGGAGAAAGCTTAAATTATTTTTTTCCAGTCGCTGATATCGGAATTGAATCCAGCAGTTTGTAAGCAGTATCCCTTGGATTTCGAAGTCAATTGACTGACTGAGTACAGCTCTTCTCTTTCCTGTTCAGACTATGATTGCTCTTTGTACTGAGAACTTTTTCATAACTAATTAATGCAGCAGCCATTTTCGGAAGAGCGGTGTCGAAAAGTTAAGTAATGTTTTGTTATTTGTCTACCCATATTAAAAGCAGTCCTTCCTATGTTTTAAAAACAAGTCGGATGACGGCAACAACCGAAAAAGTGTTCACAAAATCCTTTCACATTTTCCCCGTAAATTCCATACAGGATTGGATCTAAAACCGTGTTTACCAATATAAGAATTTGGCAAGCTCGCCAAAGATATCCTGCGTCCATGAGCTGAAAGTACATCAACGTTCGGACAATGATAAAAGGCGCCCAGCAAACGGTAAACGCCACAGTTAAGGCGGCAAGCGTTTTGCCAATCTTTTGATGCTGAAGAGACGACATTGTGTTCGTAATGCTTCGAGTCGGGGCGACTCTTGATCGCAGAGTATGGAAAATGGTACACTGGGCATAAATCATGTATGTCAAGGGAACTAGGAAGATGCACACTGCGTGAAAACTGTAGTACACTTGTTTTCCTAAAACTCCGAAAGAAGCATTGTTACAAACCAATGAACCACTTGCATCCATATGAACATCATAGGCGTAAAGCAAAGGGCATCCAGTCATTAAGCTCGCCGTCCAAATGGCCAATAGCTTTTTGCTTGCGCCGTCGGAATCGCCAGTTCTAGTTTTGAAGGGCGTCACTACCGCCTTACGTCGCTCAAAGCTTATAGCCGCAAGGGTCATGATTGAGGTATTGTAGCATGCCTCAACAAGAAAACCTTGAAGCTTACAGGTAACAGTTCCGCCAAGCCAGGTCCAGGCAAAATTGATGCAATTCAATATACTCAGAAGTGTAAAGGCTAAATCAGAAAAAGCCAAGTTTGCGATGAAACCTTTTATCGAAGATGGTCGCCTCTTCATCGTCCTGTAACAGGTGCGTAGAACTGCAACGTTTCCCACGACCGATAGCAGGAACACCACAGAGTAAAACGAGACGAATGAAATAACAATATGCCTTTGCATCCTTCAGCAGACCCTTCTAACAGGCGCCTTTGTTAGAAAGTACTGAGCAGTGCAGCTTGTTTTTATCGAAAAGTTATGACTTATGTGTATAGTTGCTGCTTTCTCCGTCTGCCTTTGGGTCTCAACGGAGGCAACTTGATTATCATTATTTTAAAATTGAGTTTGAAACGTAAAAAGGATTACAAAGTTTATTGCATTCAGGCAAATTCCAAAGCGAGGCTGAATGGAATCATCTTACTTTTGAAGATTAGCTCTATCAGTTCGTGTTAAAAGTACAGCTAATTACTTTTGCTATTTAATGTCGTAATAAGTATTCTGCTAAAGGCTTTAGGCTTAAAAGGATAAGTATTGGATTTCGTTTCGCCACTCACAGCGAACTCAAGACAGTGCTTGCTCATATTATCAATTTTGTTTCAGAGCTGCAAATAGCTTACAGCTGACTTTAAAAACAGTTTTCATGCATACATATTTATTTGGAATTTATTAAAACTAACTTCTTTTTTTGGGGAAAAAAAGTGCAAGTGCTTAATTATTTGTTTTTATTTTTTTAAATTTATTCATTTAATTTTGAAATTCTTTGCACTATAACGCGCAAACCATCGGAAAGAAACGAATAATTTTCTTTGTGGCCATAGAAAGAAACTCTGGTCATGCTAATGAATGTCAGCTGAGCCAAAAAAACATGACCAGAGTCCAAAAAATGCTTTATTGGTAGCTTTTAGTTATAACATCTGCTTTCACCCATCTCCGCAATGAAATTAAAGCTTCATTTTTTCCCATTCGATCCATTCTCAACCACTGAAACAAGCCATTCCCCGGACAGGTTTCGACTTTAATGTCTCTTGAGGGGAATTTACTGTAACAGTTTCAGCCGCAGTACAGTTTTCAAGACAGCGTTAATTTTTGGATGAATTCATGCAAGCCTGCATAGCAGGCGGTTTGGCGAATTTTAAGCGCTTCTTTCCTCCGGGGTTCGTTTTGAATATGGCCGAGCGAAAACCTGGACCGAAGTCGAACGGTAACGTGAGGAAGGAGGGGCCGAGGAGAAGTTAAAGAATAGATAACCGCCTGCAATCAACCCCTCAACCTTTTGGAAACCTCCTTTCGCCCACGGACGGAGAAAATATCGTTCCTGGTTGGCTGATAAAGTGTCAGAAAAAATCCGCCTGCGAGTCAAAATTTCTTGCTCCAGTTCCATAAAAATGTAAAGACAAAACAGAGCGGAAATCTGCGGATTTTATGGTGTTCTTAAATAAGTGCAGAAAGACGTAAATCACTGATAAATGAAGTTGACATGACCAGCCAAATGTACTCCGCATTTGTAATCACATCTTTGAGAAGTATCATCGGTGACCAGATCAAAGAAGGCTCACGGCAATCTTGTTGTATACAATGAGCAGCTCCAGCTAGTTTTCGAATCGGCAGAAGATGCACTGGACAAGGTATTTCTCAAAGTGATG
>NC_090874.1:11661064-11671064 GCF_036669935.1 Montipora foliosa | reverse complement strand
GGTAAAAACAATTAGTTTCCTCATCTGTCATCTCAACAAAACCATTAGGTGATTATCGCCTAATAATCACCTCAAGTGTAACCAATCAGCGGAGAGAATTTTCAATAATCACCTATATGTAATTAAAGTAATGGCTCGGCTTATATAGTTGCAGCACGAAAGCCGCCCTGGATTATTAAAATCGAACGCATATATACCTTATTCTTAATGACATTCTGAAAAATTGGAATTTGAGGGCAAACGAAGCCATTAACATTCGACACTACGATTGTTGATGTTGATGGTTTGAAAACTATGATGCTTGGCAAATAATATTGTTGAAAAGACGTCACGTTAAAATCACCTATAATCATGATTGATGAATTTGTTTGAAATAAAAGCTTTAAAGCAGACAATGATAGTGCACCCGCGCAGTAGTTATCTTTACTTTAAACAATCGTGCGGCTAGCTTGCTTGTTTCGCTGTGCCTTTGTTTATTTGTTTGTCAGCATCAGTATGATTTTGCTTACCAGAGAGTGGTTGCCCTCTCAGCCGCTGTATCAAAATTTCCTGTAAAATAGGCCAAGTTTTCTCCTGTTCCTTTTCTTTCATTCTTGCTCGCATGCTGCAATGTCCGGGCTTGTGCAAGTTTCCGTGCATATGCTTCAGCCTCGTCGGCTAAGTCTTCTGCCCAAGTCAAGGTTGAAACTCCGTGCAGTGTCCGAAACTTGTTATGTGTGTCAAGGGACTGTTTCGAAAATGTGCTTGTAGGCAGCGATGCTGCTGTGTTGGATGTTAGAAATGTTTCTGCTAAGAAAAAATGGAATCCGTTCAGCATCTTGGGCCAACGAGAGCACTTCGCGAGCAACAACTATAAATTTTAACAATTATTAATTATTAAAGAAGTCAATGAACGCTTCAAAACTATAGTAGCAGCGCAAGCTGATTCAAACTTTGAAGCGTTAACTCCTATTAATCAGTTCATGATTGACTTGATACTTCTATCAAATACACAAGCGTTTCTGATTTTTGCACTTGATTTTCCCGAATCCTGTAAACCGATCCCGAGGCACCGTGACGCTTTGCCAGTATTAACTCAATATTAAACTTATTCGTGCGACACTTAGGTCTCAACCTCGGGCAAAAGATAACATTTTCGCTGGCAACTGATCTCTTGATATCTCTCAAGGTTTTCCTTGTATGAAGAGAAATCAAACAAAAAGCAAGCTGCACTAAACGCTTCGAAAGTCCACTGAGCTTCATCATGAATTCTCATATCATCATGAAATCATGCAAAGAAAAAAAGGAGGAAGCTTGACATTTAGATTAAGGAAAGTTGAGTTAAGGAATACAACGTAGTTTACAATTCTTCGGATTAACAATATTTAAGAATTCTTTTTAGTTTCTTCAGAAATCTGGTTGTGTGGCCTACCACACCCGGCTCAAGTGAAGAGGAAAAAACGAACGCCTACTACCTTTTCTTGCCTGGTCTCTCGTCGTCCTTCTTATCACTTCAGCTTTAATACTGTTACTGTCACTGGATGATTTCTGAAAGAAAGCATGGGGCAAGAAGATTATAAATTGAGTCTTTTGATACCAAAATAAATACGTAAAACTCGGGCTCACCAAACATTGCTTAACATGAACCCGTCGGTCTCGGTATTGTTGGTAAAACGAAACGTCGTTTACATGACCGGAAAACGGATCATTACAGGTAACATTAATTTTGCACTTCCGCTGCTTCTGATCATGCAATCAAAACCGGTCACAACATCAAGTGGGACCATTTTGAATTCTTGGCAAATGGGACTGATTTACATTGTAAAATAAAAGAAACCTTACCGCAGTTTGTTTGTTGTTTTTGATTAAATATTAGGGAAAACTATACCGAATGCGGAATTCCATTCATGTCCTTTTCGCAGTTTCTCTCAAGAAAATGATTTGCTAAGGAGACGCGGGAAGGCAGAATAAAGGAGGAAGGGGGAAAGAGGAAAGAGAATTGGCTTTCCCGATGGGAAAGCAAATTCAACACGTTTTCCATTTCGAAACTATTGGAACTCTTTAGGAAGGTCAAACATACATACACACCTTTACAGGGCTTTTCAGACATAATGTGCCGACTATTTACAACTAACTATACGAATCCACAAATGACCATCTCCCAACATCAGTGGCTTCATAGCTCAGTGAGAGCGTCGCACTGGCATCGCGAGGTTACGGGTTCAAACCCCGTCGAAGTCCTGAATTTTTCAGGCTTCTCTACGCAATTGCTAAAATTGCGTTCATAACTGCGAGGATCATAGCTTCACTTGAACTAACTAGTTACAAGAAAAATGATAAAACTGATAAACTAATTAAATATGAAAATGATCAAAAATCAATTTTAAAAAGATATCTTCCAACGTGGAGCGCCGCTAACAGCGAAAGACCGCTGGCCAGTTTTTAATCTGCATCTAGATAGATTAAGATCTTTTTTTACATCTTGTGTTTCTATCATGAAGAGCTAGTGCTTCACCACTGATTTAGACACATATCATGGTATGTACCAAAAACATAAACAGACTGACGATTCCAAAGAAATATTTCTGGGGATTTTTACGCCGGAGGTAAGCAATCGCAATAATTGCCAACAGCTTTTCCGCATGATTTTCCATAAGATTTTTTTGGCGTCGAGGCAAGTTTTTATAAGACAAGACCGCTAAAGAACATGGCCTACGCACCCTTGGTTTGACGTTATCTTGGAAATGATTGATAAAATTTCCCGCGGGACGATATCGGGCGACTACAAAGATCTTCCCGTCAGCGCTCTTGGCCTGGCCAATTCCGAGTTCCTTCGTATCTTGCCACACGATTTGTGTAAAGTGACCTGTGTCGCTTTTAAAACCTGGGGATCTGAAGTCATACCTGTGAAGAGAATAATAAGGAAAGTTAAGAATTGAAAGAGACTTGTTTTAATTCGGTAGTTGCTCGCTTCGTTAGTATTTACGTAATTGTTTATTCTCAAGATATAATTGAAGTGTCCGCATATAAATTTACCGTTCGCCAAACTAAAACAGAAATCTTTTTCCAAGATTCAAGGAGTAGCCTCTAAATTAAGCTAAATCTATCACCTTTGTCACTTACTTGTCAACCTCCTTAAACCAAAGATCGACGACCTCATCACCAGAAACGTTTCCTTTTCCAAAGACCGCGTATAGATTTTCTCCGTCGTCAGTATTGTCATGTCTAAGACGACCTTCTTTGGCGAGCTGATTTGCCCAGCTTTGAGCATCCTTCTCCAGCAATCTGGACCAGTTGAGGTCAGAAGCTTGGTGCAACGATCGGTACCTGTTGTGTGCTTCAAGAGCGTCCTTACAGAATTGATCCGGCATTTCTGATAGGGTAAACAAAAGTGCAACCTGATAAACATCGCTCATTGAATCGTTTTAACTTGGGTGTTATCATCCCAATTCGCTGTACAACGGTTTGACAAAATTCAAACTGATTTTCATCTTTTTTTTTTCGGGGACCCCAGTTTTGCTTGTATGCCTTTGCTTTTGTCATGTGATCATCATATTTCCATCTCTAGAAGACAGTGACTTGAAACCATGAATAATACTTTTATTATCATATTATTAGTACAAAAAGAAACTGAATAACAAAAAGAACTGATTCAAATATCTCGTTCAAACTTCTCCTGGTTTACGAAATTCGTAAATTCCGGAAAAAATGGAACCTTACCCCTTTTTTTCTCCTCTGGCTATCAATCAATCCGGCAATTAATCTTGTACAGAAGAATATTCTTTCAAAGCTCCCTTGCAATCATAAACTAACCCTCGGTACATGACTTGCAGTTGTTATAAACGTTTAAAACGGTTGTAGCAGACGTCATCAATCAGGAAGTTGCAAAAACCCACCAACACTTTCAGCGTGACTGTACACAAAAAACACCGTCTAACGATATCATTACATGACTCATTAATTCGCGGTGACAAATATACATCGTCATTTTTTTCATTGGTGTTTCTTACTTTATTTGAAAATTATGATTTATCAGAGCCAAAGTTTTCAACTGCAATAAATCCTACAACACTAACCCTAACCTCTTGACACTGTAAAATAAGAGAAAACTATGACCTTGTAGCAAATTCTGTGATGTTAACTATGGGTAGTTCAGAGAACGTGAACTTAAGGGCTTGAGGTCAAATTAGTTTGCTGACTTACCGATCAGTTCCTTTGACAAGGGCCTCAAGAACCGAAACTGACACCAAGGCCGACTTGAGAAATTTTCTTTTTCCTTTTGTGACAAGTTGTTCTCTTTGTCGCGATGAAGGATTATTTTACTTTGCGAATGACCGGCTTTTAGCTGATATTCTTATGCATGGAAGCATTAAATGTACATCATATTGCTGTAGGTCAACCATGTGAGTCTAAGCATTTGCTGTCTAAAGTGTATCAAACCAAACTTTTCTCTGCCTCCGGAAAATAAATGACGAGTATGATGATCATTTCCGCTTGTATTATTAACAGAGCTTCTTGACAAAAGCGCAGTTGAAAGCGGAATGGTGTCAGCCAAACCTCAAAAGCAGATCGTTTTCCTTTTCAAATAAGATTCCAAGTGCGTCTTAGATTATTAACGCCTCTTTTGAATGTACTTTGACCGGTTATCTGTTTAAACGTTGCTGAAGAGACAACAGGAAAATGAAGACTGAGCAAGAGAGAACATTAAGGCTTTGTAATGTACCCATGCAGTGGGAACAGCTGGTCATTCAATGGAAAACGTCTATTTGCTCATTGTTTAATTAAGGTTGGAAAGAGGATTGCTTGTGCTTGTGCCAACGAACTATGAAAAATCTTGTTACCGTGTGCAAGCGGCTCACGTCGAAGGACTACTACATTGCGAATTCCGTTGAAATAAAATGCATCGTCAGAAAAAAGGAATACGTCAAGGAATACGAACTTCGAAGCGGTGATTCGAATTGCGTCAAAACACCCCATATCACGAAAATAGGCGGATGTTACTCGCGTCACGGATACGGGTTGATATCTCTGGGGTGTAAGGAACAGGAAGACACCAAAATTTGCTGTTTTGGATATTATACAACGCGACGAAGAACTGGAGGAGTAGTTTACGACCTCGGTAAATGACGAGAGTACTGAAGCCATCCATTACCAATGTCACTAATCAAGGTTAACTAGTTGCTACGTTTCGATAAGACTCAACATGTCAATTAAATTTCAGGAAAGCCGTAATACATGTCATTTCCTGAGGAAACGTAGGCTACGTGACCAGCTGATCTTTCTTAGGCTCCTCACATGGCGTGATTTTTTCATATAAGCAAGATGTACTTTAAAATCAAGCGGAACAAATTACAAAGACTGAAAGAGAATCATCTTTTGCATCGTCAAAATATCATATAATTGCCCGTGGTCGTCCACTGAAATACTTCACATGTATTGTAATCATATACTGGGCCGTAGTCTTTATTGAATGAGATTGCGTGAACGAGATATCAATTTTGCGTGACATCCCAACACGGCTGCGAACAAATTCAAGTCTCTCTGTTTCGTTTTGGTTTTTTGTTGTTGTTGTTTTTTTTTTTCAAGATTGTTTTTATACACAAGCAATGGTCACCTTTTTTCTAATTGTTGATAATGGGGAAATGCGTCACCCGTGGTCCCTCAGTAACAGGAAAATTACAGTCAAAACGAATGGAAATTTAACCACTGGCATTGTGTCCCTTTATGACTGTCACCTGTCAAATTCACATCAACATCTTCTTGTACAATTAGTGGCTGACACAATTACCAGAAATCAGAGATACCTTGACGATATTGATTCAATAAAATTAATATGTGATGCGCCAAGTAAATTTACCATATGTCTAATAACCTGAATGTTGACCTCCAGCGCAATTAACCCGTTGACTCCCAGGAGTGATCGGTACGTAAATTCTCTTCACAATTTCAATGAAATGTCAGTCAGAAAGGTATTGAGAATAAAGAATATTATCAGCTCATTAGCTGTGATCTTGATATAACACCAAATTCTTATGACTACCCAACAAAGACGTTCATGGTACTAGTTAGGAGAATGAACTTTCGATCGTGGGAATGATAATGGTGCAGAACTGTATCGGGAAGTTTAAGGATTTAAATGAGACCCAAATGCTTCCTTCATGTTGGCTTTATAACTGTATTTAACACAGTAAGCCCTATTTTTGAATGGCTCTAGTGATTCTACCGAGAGAGCTTTCTATTTTCACCGTCAAAGATGATCCATTTGTTTCCTGCATTTGAAAAAGACATTTTGAGTCTTTTAAATGCAGCAATCGATTCATAGAGATGACCATCCTCGCGGTCATTAAAGTCCTACTGTGATCAAAAATCACTTCCTTTTTTTCTTCTTCAGATTTTGAAAGTGTATTTGCTTAACACTTGACTGGCAAAAGTTTGAGCTTTGATTTTCATCCAAAGGTTGTTTACTTTGGGCGTAAGATTTGGACTTAACTGCCCGATTGGACATCGGAGAGTTGGCTCTAGGGAAAAGTGACGTTATTGAATCACTGACTTAAAATTCCAGCGTGTAAACGCAGCTTATTATATACAAAACACGAGTTTAAAAGTCTAAAAGCCCGAAACTCCCGTGCTGCATATTAATTCTGCCGCGTGCGCACGCATTGCATTCTTAAACCATTGAGTCTTTGACGTCATTTTCTCCTCCATCCAGCTCTTTTAAGACTTTAAAGTTAGTAAGGGCCGTCCATAAAATAGGAAGATTCCCCTTAAAATAAACAGCTGTCTTTTTCTTAATCAAGGCTTAAAATTTGGGTCACTTACTGTTTAGTTAACATAGTTTTGAAATCCAAAGAAAAGTAAAATTTGATTTTGTTTGGTCGTAGTAGCACTTTAAAACGATTGATAAATAACCTGCAGAGCGGGCGCTCTTTCATTAGTGCTCGTTGAAAGTTGCCGCCCTATTGGAAGCGTAGCAAGGAGTGAATGAGGTTTATTATCAAACCCCTCGTCTTCCGCCTTCTCCCCTAACCCTAATATGGTTTCAGGCTGAAACCATATTAGCTCGCCCCAGCGCTCTCTCAATTTCTTCGTCCAAGATGGCGTCATAGGAAAAATCAGGATTATTCACCGCTTTTTACCCAAATACACCTGTTTTGCAAGTTAACTGATAAATGTTGCATATAACCATTTATTACCTATAGACGCCCCACAATCCTTAAACAGACACCGTCGACATAAACTAAGATTCTTTACCGACCAACAATTTTTAACGAATGTAAAGATGATGGATACACAAATAAGCGAAGATCTGTGGAGGTATCCATAACTGCAAGCCGTTGGTAATATATGTCGTTCCATATAGTGCCATATATATCTCACGTAAATATTGTATTTGACGTATGAATGAATGTGTGATGTAGTCGTTGCTAATTTGTCCACTTTGACGCACTATTAGAAAACTTGGATAATTAATTATCGTGAAGACCGCGTTCAAGTCAATTGGTCTTCTGACTTCAAATTGTAAGGTTCTTATTCAGTATTAATCTTCTGCTGTAACAGAAAACTACCCATAGACCTATTTCATACCTGGAGAGCACCTTAAATTTGACCACAACAACGAGATTCCATGTTTAGACATTCTTGTCAAAGGCGACTCTCTAACAGCACTCTAAACGGGCATCCATCGACCGGAAGAAGACATTCACTGGACTCTACACCAAGTGGGATTCGTTCACACCACGCAAGTAATTATAAAAGATTAATCTCATTCGCACACTCACTTATCGTTGCTACCAAATTTGCTCCATTCCTTTCTTGCTACAATCCGCTCTCAAATGTTCTCCGAGAACGTCTTCTTCAAAATGGTTACCCTCAAGGTATAATTACATACATCATTAACGGTGTTTGGAACAGAAACAGAGGCAAGCCCAACAACCCTAGGCCTGCCTTGAGAGTTCCCAAGAACGGTGTTCATTTTTTGTTACCTTTCTTAGGTTCGCAGAGCAACCAAACCTCTAAACGCCTGAAATCCGCTGTTTACAGTTTTTACTCTTGCGTTACGCTGAACTGAAATAATTTTCAGAACACTCGTCCCATCAAATCCTTCTTCCCATACAAAGGTCACAGTTGGACCGCTTACAACAGTCTAAAGTCATTTATAAAACCGGTTGCTGGGATTGTGATGACGTTTTCAAAGAAAAAACAAAACGACGCCTCCATGACGGAAAAACGGAACATTTTAAGGCCCCTGTTAAAAGGTTAGCATTAGATTCCATCCACCAAAACCACCCTGGCACATTTCCTTACAATTACACGACGTAATATGCCGTCTTAATATGACAAGCTTACCGCTGTAAAAAGAATGAAAACAGGCAGAATTAGAGCTTTAGTTGAACAAGAAATATCGTTTCTAAGCAAAGCCGCGCTGATCTACAGTATTTAGGTCTAAAAACCACTTTGAAGACGGTTAGCTTTTACTTGTTTTGCTGGGTACTAGTATGTCAATACTCTAAAAAAATTCGACTTTTCAAGAGCTTGTCTCGTTAGTCTAGTGGATATTGGAATATGCAAGGGAACCCATCGATCCGGGTTCAACTCTTTGGCTCGCTTAATCTGAATGTTCTCTGCACGTTGAAATGTTTGTTTCTTTGAGGTAGATTTGAAGTCTGAAGTAGATTGTACGTCGTGTAAGTTAAATAAGAAGGGAAGTGTGGGTTTGAGGGATGGAATCTAATGCTAACCCTGTTAAAAATGGTCACACGTCAGCCTTTCAAAAACTCATTCATAATTCATGAGCGTAACAGCCCATCAAAACACCGATAAAACGTCACGTGTATGAGCTTTATATCCTAATAAAACACTCCTTATATAAAGAACACTAATAAGGCGTAACTTGTTGTTCTGATATGCTAATATTCTCCTCTCACTATTTGAACCATTGTTCTGAGTCCAGAGGGACATGCTTTTTGTGGAATGTTTTTGAAGTTGTTCCAAAAACTCGCAGCACTGTTGCTCGTTTTTTAAACCTTAACCAATGGCACAACATCAAGTGGAATCATTTTGATATTTTAGCGTCGGGCAAAACTGACTTTCATCGCAAATTAAATTAAACAAACCTTATTAATCCAGGAACTTAAAGTGGTACTATGATATAAAAGAACTATATTTATTAAACACTGAGTGACCCGACTTATTTTCAAAATACACTTGTTTATTTTAACTGGAAAAGTCCTATTTAATAGTCCGCCATTACTAACATAAAATGTTAATAAGAGAGCTGGATCGAGAAGAAAATGACGTCAAAGACTCACTAGTTTAAGAGTGCACTGCGTTTGTACGCGACTGAATTAATATGCAGCACGGGAGTTTCGGATTTTTAAACTCATGTTTTGCATACATAATAAACGGAGTTTACACGCTGGAATTTTAAAGTGAATGACCTCAGTTTTCCCTAGATCTAACCCTCGGAGGTCCAGTCGGTCAGTTTTGAACGTGAGTAATAGCGGACCGTGAAATCCAAAACCGACACTCAACGTAAACAGCCTTTGGATGAAAGCCAAAGCTCAAATTTTTGCTAAGCAGATGTTAAGCAAACACACTTTCAAAACCTGAAGAAAAAAAGGAAGTGATTTTTTGATCATAGTGCCACTTTAAGCCAGCTTTTAATATCAACGATAGCAGGGAGAAGCTGTTGCTTCAATATTTGATTCCATTTTTTTAAAATTAACTATTAAGATCCTTTTCTTAATCTCGGTTCCAGACTCCTTAAATTGATATATAAGTCTATATGTAGTTTTCACTGAACCTCACGGTTGTAACGGTTACTTTTGAAAATGTGTGTTGTCTAGCATACGGAACGTCAAGTCTTTATAAAATGCGTTAGTTTACTATGTTTATCACTGATATTTGTGTTTTATTTTTCATCACCTTTATATTCTTTTGTATTTATGTTACTGATTACACCTGTGCCCTCAGTTTGGAGTAAATATTCTTTTGAATTTTGCTCGTGGTAGAGAGGCTAGCC
>NC_090874.1:11653564-11658564 GCF_036669935.1 Montipora foliosa | reverse complement strand
TCTCTTTTTTCATGCTGTGGCAAGTCTTGTAATCTTCCGAGTGACCGGAAATTTCCCCGGTATAAAATAGTCCAAGACTTACCCTGATTTAGTTAGTTCAGTCTTTTATACCATTACCGATAGTTCTAGAATGCATCAGTGTATTGTATTGTTTGCTTAAAGTTAATAAGTTACACTAAGGTGACTCCAGTCAGTAACTCGGGAGTTTTGTGAACAGTGACGTTTGCCACAAATGTCATTAATTTAGGCAAACACATGACATAATTTTGCAAGCTATGTCAAAATGAAGAAGATCGTCGGATTACGAAAGGAAAAAACGCGTCTATTAAACTCTATTGACCAAATATCTGAATCTGATTGATTGTGTCGATCATTGAAATGAGTGAGAGTTTTTAACTAACATTTACGTCTGCCCCTCCCTGCATACTCATGATCAAGACTCACATAACGTGCTCATGTCACCTTTCTGTTAGGGTAATTTCCATCTTACCACATAGTTGTAGCCTCTTCCCCAGCAGACTCAAATTTCCCTGAGAACATTGCTAAGTTCTCTCCTGCATTGTTTCTCTCCTGCTTAGAGGAATGCTGTAAGGTTCGAGCTCGAGCTAACTTCTCCGCCCAAACCTGTGCCTCCTTTGCTAAGTCGTCGGCCCATTTCAAAGGCGGGGCGCCATGCATTGAACGAAACCTGTTGTGTGAATCCAGTGATTGCTTGGCAAATGATTCTTTGGGGGAGGATGTTGCTGAACTTGAAGGTGTAAATCTTTCTTCTAAGATGGGAAAGAAACATGCACCGATGATCATCGATTATAATTCTGCGTTTCTGTTTATTCAATACATATTTCAGTAAGTCTTAATCATCTCAGGTTCTGTCGTATTCCGTTTATAACCGGCCGTGCAGTAAATTTCCTGTCAATGATCAATGACGTCAATCGTTCAATAATATGGAAACATTAATAAAATTAACACGGTAATTCGTCTTGACAGATAAACTTCCATCGATGATTCATCTGGGGGGATGATCAGTCCACGCGTATAAACACGGACAATAGATAAATTACTCAAAAACCGGCATCTTGTTACAAAAAGCTAGCCGTCGACTTGCCATAGAGTGCAGAATCAGCGATAGACAACACAGGTCGTCCTAAAAAGGAAAATTGGGTAGACATTGACGGAATGTAATGTCTACCCTTGTGCCCTTCTGCTCTCTGATGAAAACACCCAATACGCTGTCGTACTGCAAAATATGGCGGTGAAAGAATGTCTTCGGACAAGGAAGATATTATATCTTTGGTCCGCCGACCTCAAACAATAGAATGTGATTGAAAAAAAAAAAAGCAAGGTCAATGGCAAACAGAAAGACATTCCCTTAGAAATAACGACAGTAGTCTTTGTGCAAAATACAAGTTTTCCAGAAGCTTTCGTTTAAAAGACTGAAGGGAGGCGGAAAAGCCCCCATTGAGGAGCCGATTCCTCCAAACGATGGGAGACGGTCACCTGTGTGTGACATCTAGTCCTAGTAATGTATTATCCCACGGCCCCTGTGTCTCATCAGATAAGGAATTACCTTGTGCGCATGCCTTCTCGTCACGTTTAGATTAATATAGTTCGTCTTGTGACGCAATTCGTCCTTTATTTACATATAGACATATAATTCGTGTTGAAGGAGTATGATCCGTCTCTGGTATAAATCGGGCCAATGTTTATCGATCGCAAAGCTTCGTCCAATAATTGTAAACTATGCCTTCTTGAAGTTACATAGATTTACGTCAATGACCATTTATGTACAGGAATGCAAAACAAACTTATCCGCCCCAAATAGGTATCATGTGAGCGAGAATACAGACTGCTGTATCCCGTAAAGCACAATGCATTCGGTATCCCAATAAACACAAAAGGCCTCTTTAAATCCTGTACTGTCCGACTTACATTCTTACCGCAAATAACTCTGTCAGCGGTGTAACCAAGTACTACCCTCCCACAATGTTACTACACTCCTAGTGTCCTCAAGCATTTTCAGAAAGTTAAGTGATTATCATGGGACTATTGCAGAACCAGGAGTGAATTAGATAACAGTGTTACTCTATCAATTTGCAGTCTTGCCCCCAGCACAGTCACAACTATTTTTACGCGCGAAAACAAACAAAGGGCCGCCACTTTAACCAATCAGGAGAAGCCATGTCACGCTTGACTGCTTCTGTTTATGCCTTTTTTATCCAGGGACATGACAACTAATTTTCACGGTAAGGGTTATTTTAATTCTAGATTCATTTGTGACTGTGCTAGAGGGCCAACCATGCAATGAGAAACTTCTTATCAACTTCACCCTTGCTGGAGCTGGAACGTGTTCGTGCGCTAAATTAACCCCAATAGTAGTTTAAGAGACGGTAGGTACAAGTGCATGCGTTACCTGGTCTGCTTTCTTTGGGTTTTTGACTGCTCCAAGAAGTTGAGGACGAGGTTGGCTGATCTGAAATGATATTAATGTTTTCATGAAATGTACATGTAAGAAGCACAAGTTAAAAAGAAAAGAAATGAAGTTTAATCCAAGAACATTTACTTGAAAAGTACATGAAGCTGCATTACCTCTTCTCTCACCCGATCTGTCTTTCTTGTCCTTAAAGGGGTCTGTCAATTGAAAGACGAGAACATTGTTATTTAACATGTTTCATGTTTTTCCCTTTATTCGCGCGAGGGGAGGGCTTTCACCTCGACACGGTTTCATGACTCCGAAACCGCGTTAAAATCGATGCGGTTTGGAACTGTTTACACGGAACCGGTTTCGCCTGAAAATCTAAGTCGTGATGTTATAAGCGAGTGCTGCACTACGTGCTAAATTCACTATTTTGAATTGAATAATGCAAATTTGCATCAAAATAGTAACCGTAATTAAATCGATGCGGTTTCGGTGTTTACACGACAGACAAAACCGCATCGATTTGAAAACGCTCCACTTTAATTTGGCAGCGGTTTCAAATCGGCAACAATCTCGATCGGTGTTGTGTAAACAGAAGGTGTATCCGCATCGAAAACGATGCGGTTACAAATGAAACCTGCGTTCGTGTAAACGCTGCCTAAGGGGTGTGCCACTTACCGTCATCGAATGAACTCCTCATGTCCTTTGAAAATCTGCTGAATGCAGAATCTATCCAAAAAATTGAAATGGGAGATAAGAAAATTCACACTAATAGATGCATAGGTAAAACATAGCAACAAAATGATGATAACACACTTTAAGTATCTCCGAGTAGTTATTTCTGTTTGCAAAGCTTACCTCGTCCTCCTCCATCTCCCGAGGTTATTACTGTTTTCGTTACCGTGTTCTGCCACCGTCGCGATCATAAGTTACCTACAACCGTGAAACCCGATTAATCTTTATTCGGTCGTCACTTACTTGGTCAACCCTATAGGTGAACGTCATTTCGCTTGAAACGTCCACTGTTTGTAGTCCGTCAAATGAGGCCCTCCCAGGGGGTTCATTTTCCCTGGTTCCCTTTAAGTACTTGCTTGTGTTCCCTTGTTCCCCAAATTACTTTCAAATTTGTTCCCAACTTTTTGGATCCCTAAAATTGTTTAATTGTTTTTGCTCCTTTTTTCCCTAGAATATTTTGACATTGTTCCCCAGTTCAAATTAGCCATGTTCCCTTGCTCCCTAAACCCCTGGGAGGGGTCTGTCAATGGATTCAGCCCCAGGCGCGCGCTCGACCTGAAGCGCAGCTAAGAGGAATGAGTGTGCTTGGCTGTCGTCAAGTAGCGTAACTTCGCTTTATTCATATCGTCATGGCTTTTTTCTCGACTATAGTTTTGTTTACCTTCCAGAAAAAAGAAAAACAACTCAGCTGATTCTATTGTCTCAATTTGTCCTTAAGGTGATTCCTTGGTTTTGCAACCCTACTGCGTATAATTTCTTGCGTCATTCACGCGGGCACATTGATAAAATGGCGGATTTTCAATAACGCCAAGCCTAATCCGTCAAAATCTATGGCCAGTTTTTGGCAATTTCATAAAACTGTACTGAAGGAGCCATTTCGAGTCGAACAGCCCATACTAAAGTTAAATCTATTTTCGAGTGTTAAGTACTCACAAAGGCATTCTAATAATTTTTCTTCGCTTCGTACTTGAATTAACCATAGAATGACACAACGCTCTGTGTTACATTGGATTACATTTATAAATCGAGCTAAATTTGTCCAACATTAGGGGTGCGACGCAACTGCCAAAGTAGCTCAAATAGAGGTATTCGTCAGCGTTGTACCATGGAAACAAGCAAGTGACCCCCCCCCCCCCCCCCTTTTATTACATTTTTATCATCTCGCTGACATGTTACAGCAGAGTGCAAAGTTTCATTGGAAATCTATGACAAGTTCTATTTCTAGGGAATCACCTTAATTTGCATTTGAATCACAACTGAACTTTCAGCTTTGTAAGCTACTCGAGGAGATGGTCTCAGAATTATTGAAGGGGCCATTGTATGCTTTCAGATCTTCGATCAAGAACACCGCTCTCGCGCTCAGCTGTCAGCTCTTATATATGTAACAGTTTGCGTTATATTTAAAAGCCGACAGCTGAACGCGGACTGTGCCTTTAGGAGGTGGTAGTATTTAGAAACTATGCCTTCGTTTTAGCCTTTACGAACTTTTACAGAGGTTTTTAGACTGAATAAAACCTTCTTTGCATTTTTCACTCTATCACGTGACCAAGTTCGGCTAGTTGGACTTACGGTTACCTCGTAAAATAATTGAATACGAGATTGAGATCTTTGATGGGCCTTATTCGCGCAGTGGCCATATTGGCCATAGACAATAGATTTCGTACCCTGAGCCTCGAGTTGAAATGCTTGGAAACGAGTCTCGGTGGCGGCAAAACAAAAGTTTTCAATCCCTCGGGACTAAACATGACCACGTGTGATTAAGGCCTATTGCATACCGTTTCAGTTGTTTCCTGGCGACGACCATCACTTCGGTCGAAAAAGTCCCCTTGGTCTCAGTTTGTTGGCGAAA
>NC_090874.1:11642625-11648211 GCF_036669935.1 Montipora foliosa | reverse complement strand
TTGGAAATGATTGATAAAATTTCCCGCGGGACGATATCGGGCGACTACAAAGATCTTCCCGTCAGCGCTCTTGCGCCGTGGCCAATTCCGAGTTCCTTTCGTATCTTGCCACACGATTTGTGTAAAGTGACCTGTGTTCGCTTTTAAAACCTGGGGATTCTGAAGTCAGAAATACCTGTGAAGAGAATACTAAGGAAAGTTAAGAATTGAATGAGACTTGTTGGTTAATTCGGTAGTTGCTCCTGCTTTTCGTTTAGTATATTACGTAATTGATTTATTCTCACGATATAATTGAAGGTTGTCCGCCATGATTAAATTTACCGGTTGCGCCGAACTGAACAGAAATCTTTTTCCAAGTTTTCAAGGAGTAGCCTCTAAATTAAGCTAAATCTATCACCTTTGTCCACTTACTTGTCAACCTCCATAAACCAAAGATTCCGAACGACCTCATCACCAGAAACGTTTTCCTTTTCCAAAGACCGCGTATAGATTTCTCCGTCCGTTCGTCAGTATTGTCATGTCTAAGTACGACCGTCTTTGGCGAGCTGATTCGCCCAGCTTTGAGCATCAAAACTTCTCCAGCAATCTGGACCTTTGAGGTCAGAAGCTTGGTGTACGATCGGTACTGTTGTGTGCTTCAAGAGCGTCTTACAGGAATTGGAGCCGGCATTTCTGATAGGGTAAACAAAAGTGCAACCTGATAACACATCGCTCATTGAATCGTTTGAACTTGGGTGGTTATCATCCCAATTCGCTGTACAACGGTTTTTGGACAAAATTCAAACCTGATTTATTCATCTTTTTTTTTCGGGGACCCCAGTTTTGCTTGTATGCCTTTGCTTTGTCATGGTGATCCATCATATTTCCTACCTAGAAGACAGTGTACTTGAAACACCATGATATAATACTTTATTGCATATTATTAGTACAAAAAGAAACATGAATAACAAACAGAACTGATTCAAATATCTACGTTCAAAACTATCATCTGGTTTACGAAATTCGTAAATTCCGGAAAAAATGGAACCTTACCCTTTTTTCTCCTCTGGCTATCAATCAATCCGGCAATTAATCTTGTACAGAAGAATATTATTTCAAAGCTCCCTTGCAATCATAAACTAACCTCGCGGACATGACTTGCAGTTGTTATAAACGTTTAAACGGTTGTAGCAGACGTCATCAATCAAGGAAGTTGCAAAAACCCACCAACAATTTCAGCGTGACTGTACACAAAAAACACCGTCTAACGATATCATTACATGACTCATTAATTCGCGGTGACAAATATACATCGTCATTTTTTCATTGGTGTTTCTTACTTTATTTGAAAATTATGATTTATCAGAGCCAAAGTTTTCAACTGCAATAAATCCTACAACACTAACCCTAACCTCTTGACACTGTAACAATAAGAGAAAACTATGACCTGTAGCAAATTCTGTGATGTTAACTTGGGTAGTTCAGAGAACGTGAACTTAAGGGCTTGAGGGTCAAATTAGTTTGCTGACTTACCGATCAGTTCTTTTGACAAGGGCCTCAAGAACCGAAACTGACACCAAGGACCGACTTGAGAAATTTTCTTTTCCGTTTGTGACAAGTTGTTCTCTTTGTCGCGATGAAGGATTATTTTACTTTGCGAATGACCGGCTTTTAGCTGATATTCTTATGCATGGAAGCATTAAATGTACATCATATTGCTGTAGGTCAACCATGTGAGTCTAAGCATTTGCTGTCTAACGTGTATCAAACCAAACTTTTCTCTGCCTCCGGAAAATAAATGACGAGTATGATGATCATTTCCGCTTTTATTATTAACAGAAGCTTCTTGACAAAAGCGCAGTTGAAAGCGGAATGGTGTCAGCCAAACCTCAAAAGCAGATCGTTTTCCTTTTCAAATACGATTCCAAGTGCGTCTTAGATATTAACGCCTCTTTGAATGTACTTTGACCGGTTATCTGTTTAAACGTTGCTGAAGAGACAACAGGAAAATGAAGACTGAGCAAGAGAGAAACATTAAGGCTTTGTAATGTACCCATGCAGTGGGAACAGCTGGTCATTCAATGGAAAACGTCTATTGCTCATTGTTTAATTAAGGTTGGAAAGAGGATTGCTTGTGCTTGTGCCAACGAACTATGAAAAATCTTGTTACCGTGTGCAAGCGGCTCACGTCGAAGGACTACTACATTGCGAATTCCGTTGAAATAAAATGCATCGTCAGAAAAAAGGAAATACGTCAAGGAATACGAACTTCGAAGCGGTGATTCGAATTGCGTCAAAACACCCCATATCACGAAAATAGGCGGATGTTACTCGCGTCACGGATACGGGTTGATATCTCTGGGGTGTAAGGAACAGGAAGACACCAAAATTTGCTGTTTTGGATATTATACAACGCGACGAAGAACTGGAGGAGTAGTTTACGACCTCGGTAAATGACGAGAGTACTGAAGCCATCCATTACCAATGTCACTAATCAAGGTTAACTAGTTGCTACGTTTCGATAAGACTCAACATGTCAATTAAATTTCAGGAAAGCCGTAATACATGTCATTTCCTGAGGAAACGTAGGCTACGTGACCAGCTGATCTTTCTTAGGCTCCTCACATGGCGTGATTTTTTCATATAAGCAAGATGTACTTTAAAATCAAGCGGAACAAATTACAAAGACTGAAAGAGAATCATCTTTTGCATCGTCAAAATATCATATAATTGCCCGTGGTCGTCCACTGAAATACTTCACATGTATTGTAATCATATACTGGGCCGTAGTCTTTATTGAATGAGATTGCGTGAACGAGATATCAATTTTGCGTGACATCCCAACACGGCTGCGAACAAATTCAAGTCTCTCTGTTTCGTTTTGGTTTTTTGTTGTTGTTGTTTTTTTTTTTCAAGATTGTTTTTATACACAAGCAATGGTCACCTTTTTTCTAATTGTTGATAATGGGGAAATGCGTCACCCGTGGTCCCTCAGTAACAGGAAAATTACAGTCAAAACGAATGGAAATTTAACCACTGGCATTGTGTCCCTTTATGACTGTCACCTGTCAAATTCACATCAACATCTTCTTGTACAATTAGTGGCTGACACAATTACCAGAAATCAGAGATACCTTGACGATATTGATTCAATAAAATTAATATGTGATGCGCCAAGTAAATTTACCATATGTCTAATAACCTGAATGTTGACCTCCAGCGCAATTAACCCGTTGACTCCCAGGAGTGATCGGTACGTAAATTCTCTTCACAATTTCAATGAAATGTCAGTCAGAAAGGTATTGAGAATAAAGAATATTATCAGCTCATTAGCTGTGATCTTGATATAACACCAAATTCTTATGACTACCCAACAAAGACGTTCATGGTACTAGTTAGGAGAATGAACTTTCGATCGTGGGAATGATAATGGTGCAGAACTGTATCGGGAAGTTTAAGGATTTAAATGAGACCCAAATGCTTCCTTCATGTTGGCTTTATAACTGTATTTAACACAGTAAGCCCTATTTTTGAATGGCTCTAGTGATTCTACCGAGAGAGCTTTCTATTTTCACCGTCAAAGATGATCCATTTGTTTCCTGCATTTGAAAAAGACATTTTGAGTCTTTTAAATGCAGCAAGCGATTCATAGAGATGACCATCCTCGCGGTCATTAAAGTCCTACTGTGATCAAAAATCACTTCTTTTTTCTTCTTCAGATTTTGAAAGTGTATTTGCTTAACACTTGACTGGCAAAAGTTTGAGCTTTGATTTTCATCCAAAGGTTGTTTACTTTGGGCGTAAGATTTGGACTTAACTGCCCGATTGGACATCGGAGAGTTGGCTCTAGGGAAAAGTGACGTTATTGAATCACTGACTTAAAATTCCAGCGTGTAAACGCAGCTTATTATATACAAAACACGAGTTTAAAAGTCTAAAAGCCCGAAACTCCCGTGCTGCATATTAATTCTGCCGCGTGCGCACGCATTGCATTCTTAAACCATTGAGTCTTTGACGTCATTTTCTCCTCCATCCAGCTCTTTTAAGACTTTAAAGTTAGTAAGGGCCGTCCATAAAATAGGAAGATTCCCCTTAAAATAAACAGCTGTCTTTTTCTTAATCAAGGCTTAAAATTTGGGTCACTTACTGTTTAGTTAACATAGTTTTGAAATCCAAAGAAAAGTAAAATTTGATTTTGTTTGGTCGTAGTAGCACTTTAAAACGATTGATAAATAACCTGCAGAGCGGGCGCTCTTTCATTAGTGCTCGTTGAAAGTTGCCGCCCTATTGGAAGCGTAGCAAGGAGTGAATGAGGTTTATTATCAAACCCCTCGTCTTCCGCCTTCTCCCCTAACCTAATATGTTTTCAGGCTGAAACCATATTAGCTCGCCCCAGCGCTCTCTCAATTTCTTCGTCCAAGATGGCGTCATAGGAAAAATCAGGATTATTCACCGCTTTTTACCCAAATACACCTGTTTTGCAAGTTAACTGATAAATGTTGCATATAACCATTTATTACCTATAGACGCCCCACAATCCTTAAACAGACACCGTCGACATAAACTAAGATTCTTTACCGACCAACAATTTTTAACGAATGTAAAGATGATGGATACACAAATAAGCGAAGATCTGTGGAGGTATCCATAACTGCAAGCCGTTGGTAATATATGTCGTTCCATATAGTGCCATATATATCTCACGTAAATATTGTATTTGACGTATGAATGAATGTGTGATGTAGTCGTTGCTAATTTGTCCACTTTGACGCACTATTAGAAAACTTGGATAATAATTATCGTGAAGACCGCGTTCAAGTCAATTGGTCTTCTGACTTCAAATTGTAAGGTTCTTATTCAGTATTAATCTTCTGCTGTAACAGAAAACTACCCATAGACCTATTTCATACCTGGAGAGCACCTTAAATTTGACCACAACAACGAGATTCCATGTTTAGACATTCTTGTCAAAGGCGACTCTCTAACAGCACTCTAAACGGGCATCCATCGACCGGAAGAAGACATTCACTGGACTCTACACCAAGTGGGATTCGTTCACACCACGCAAGTAATTATAAAAGATTAATCTCATTCGCACACTCACTTATCGTTGCTACCAAATTTGCTCCATTCCTTTCTTGCTACAATCCGCTCTCAAATGTTCTCCGAGAACGTCTTCTTCAAAATGGTTACCCTCAAGGTTAATTACATACATCATTAACGGTGTTTGGAACAGAAACAGAGGCAAGCCCAACAACCCTAGGCCTGCCTTGAGAGTTCCCAAGAACGGTGTTCATTTTTTGTTACCTTTCTTAGGTTCGCAGAGCAACCAAACCTCTAAACGCCTGAAATCCGCTGTTTACAGTTTTTACTCTTGCGTTACGCTGAACTGAAATAATTTTCAGAACACTCGTCCCATCAAATCCTTCTTCCCATACAAAGGTCACAGTTGGACCGCTTACAACAGTCTAAAGTCATTTATAAAACCGGTTGCTGGGATTGTGATGACGTTTTCAAAGAAAAAACAAAACGACGCCTCCATGACGGAAAAACGGAACATTTTAAGGCCCCTGTTAAAAGGTTAGCATTAGATTCCATCCACCAAAA
>NC_090874.1:11612625-11637625 GCF_036669935.1 Montipora foliosa | reverse complement strand
ATCTTTCTTCTAAGATGGGAAAGAAACATGCACCGATGATCATCGATTATAATTCTGCGTTTCTGTTTATTCAATACATATTTCAGTAAGTCTTAATCATCTCAGGTTCTGTCGTATTCCGTTTATAACCGGCCGTGCAGTAAATTTCCTGTCAATGATCAATGACGTCAATCGTTCAATAATATGGAAACATTAATAAAATTAACACGGTAATTCGTCTTGACAGATAAACTTCCATCGATGATTCATCTGGGGGGATGATCAGTCCACGCGTATAAACACGGACAATAGATAAATTACTCAAAAACCGGCATCTTGTTACAAAAAGCTAGCCGTCGACTTGCCATAGAGTGCAGAATCAGCGATAGACAACACAGGTCGTCCTAAAAAGGAAAATTGGGTAGACATTGACGGAATGTAATGTCTACCCTTGTGCCCTTCTGCTCTCTGATGAAAACACCCAATACGCTGTCGTACTGCAAAATATGGCGGTGAAAGAATGTCTTCGGACAAGGAAGATATTATATCTTTGGTCCGCCGACCTCAAACAATAGAATGTGATTGAAAAAAAAAAAAGCAAGGTCAATGGCAAACAGAAAGACATTCCCTTAGAAATAACGACAGTAGTCTTTGTGCAAAATACAAGTTTTCCAGAAGCTTTCGTTTAAAAGACTGAAGGGAGGCGGAAAAGCCCCCATTGAGGAGCCGATTCCTCCAAACGATGGGAGACGGTCACCTGTGTGTGACATCTAGTCCTAGTAATGTATTATCCCACGGCCCCTGTGTCTCATCAGATAAGGAATTACCTTGTGCGCATGCCTTCTCGTCACGTTTAGATTAATATAGTTCGTCTTGTGACGCAATTCGTCCTTTATTTACATATAGACATATAATTCGTGTTGAAGGAGTATGATCCGTCTCTGGTATAAATCGGGCCAATGTTTATCGATCGCAAAGCTTCGTCCAATAATTGTAAACTATGCCTTCTTGAAGTTACATAGATTTACGTCAATGACCATTTATGTACAGGAATGCAAAACAAACTTATCCGCCCCAAATAGGTATCATGTGAGCGAGAATACAGACTGCTGTATCCCGTAAAGCACAATGCATTCGGTATCCCAATAAACACAAAAGGCCTCTTTAAATCCTGTACTGTCCGACTTACATTCTTACCGCAAATAACTCTGTCAGCGGTGTAACCAAGTACTACCCTCCCACAATGTTACTACACTCCTAGTGTCCTCAAGCATTTTCAGAAAGTTAAGTGATTATCATGGGACTATTGCAGAACCAGGAGTGAATTAGATAACAGTGTTACTCTATCAATTTGCAGTCTTGCCCCCAGCACAGTCACAACTATTTTTACGCGCGAAAACAAACAAAGGGCCGCCACTTTAACCAATCAGGAGAAGCCATGTCACGCTTGACTGCTTCTGTTTATGCCTTTTTTATCCAGGGACATGACAACTAATTTTCACGGTAAGGGTTATTTTAATTCTAGATTCATTTGTGACTGTGCTAGAGGGCCAACCATGCAATGAGAAACTTCTTATCAACTTCACCCTTGCTGGAGCTGGAACGTGTTCGTGCGCTAAATTAACCCCAATAGTAGTTTAAGAGACGGTAGGTACAAGTGCATGCGTTACCTGGTCTGCTTTCTTTGGGTTTTTGACTGCTCCAAGAAGTTGAGGACGAGGTTGGCTGATCTGAAATGATATTAATGTTTTCATGAAATGTACATGTAAGAAGCACAAGTTAAAAAGAAAAGAAATGAAGTTTAATCCAAGAACATTTACTTGAAAAGTACATGAAGCTGCATTACCTCTTCTCTCACCCGATCTGTCTTTCTTGTCCTTAAAGGGGTCTGTCAATTGAAAGACGAGAACATTGTTATTTAACATGTTTCATGTTTTTCCCTTTATTCGCGAGAGGGGAGGGCTTTCACATCGACACGATTTCATGACTCCGAAACCGCGTTAAAATCGATGCGGTTTGGAACTGTTTACACGGAACCGGTTTCGCCTGAAAATCTAAGTCGTGATGTTATAAGCGAGTGCTGCACTACGTGCTAAATTCACTATTTTGAATTGAATAATGCACATTTTGCATCAAAATAGTAACCGTATTTAAATCGATGAGGGTTCGGTGTTTACACGACAGACAAAACCGCATCGATTTGAAAACGCTCCACTTTAATTTTGGCAGCGGTTTCAAATCGGCAACAATCTCGATCGGTGTTGTGTAAACAGAAGGTGTATCCGCATCGAAAACGATGCGGTTACAAATGAAACCTGCGTTCGTGTAAACGCTGCCTCAGGGGTGTGCCACTTACCGTCATCGAATGAACTCCTCATGTCCTTTGAAAATCTGCTGAATGCAGAATCTATCCAAAAAATTGAAATTGGGAGATAAGAAAATTCACACTAATAGATACATTAGGTAAAACATAGCAACAAAATGATGATAACACACTTTAAGTATCTCCGAGTAGTTATTTCTGTTTGCAGAGCTTACCTCGTCCTCCTCCATCTCCCGAGGTTATTACTGTTTTCGTTACCGTTGTTCTGCCACCGTCGCGATCATAAGTTACCTACAACCGTGAAACCCCGATTAATCTTTATTCGGTCGTCACTTACTTGGTCAACCCTATAGGTGAACGTCATTTCGCTTGAAACGTCCACTGTTTGTAGTCCGTCAAATGAGGCCCTCCCAGGGGGTTCATTTTTCCCTGGTTCCCTTTAAGTACTTGCTTGTGTTCCCTTGTTCCCCAAATTACTTTCAAATTTGTTCCCAACTTTTTTGGATCCCTAAAATTGTTTAATTGTTTTTGCTCCCTTTTTCCCTAGAATATTTTGACATTGTTCCCCAGTTCAAATTAGCCATGTTCCCTTGCTCCCCAAAACCCCTGGGAGGGGGTCTGTCAAATGGATTCAGCCCCAGGCGCGCGCTCGACCTGAAGCGCAGCTAAGAGGAATGAGTGTGCTTGGCTGTCGTCAAGTAGCGTAACTTCGCTTTATTCATATCGTCATGGCTTTTTTCTCGACTATAGTTTTGTTTACCTTCCAGAAAAAAGAAAAACAACTCAGCTGATTCTATTGTCTCAATTTGTCCTTAAGGTGATTCCCTGGTTTTGCAACCCTACTGCGTATAATTTCTTGCGTCATTCACGCGGGCACATTGATAAAATGGCGGATTTTCAATAACGCCAAGCCTAATCCGTCAAAAATCTATGGCCAGTTTTTGGCAATTTCATAAAACTGTACTGAAGGAGCCATTTCGAGTCGAACAGCCCATACTAAAGTTAAATCTATTTTCGAGTGTTAAGTACTCACAAAGGCATTCTAATAATTTTTCTTTCGCTTCGTACTTGAATTAACCATAGAATGACACAACGCTCTGTGTTACACATTGGATTACATTTATAAAATCGAGCTAAATTTGTCCAACATTAGGGGTGCGACGCAACTGCCAAAGTAGCTCAAATAGAGGTATTCGTCAGCGTTGTACCATGGAAACAAGCAAGTGACTCCCCCCCCCCCCCCCCCCACCCCCTCCCCTTTTATTACATTTTTATCATCTCGCTGACATGTTACAGCAGAGTGCAAAGTTTCATTGGAAATCTATGACAAGTTCTATTTCTAGGGAATCACCTTAATTTGCATTTGAATCACAACTGAACTTTCAGCTTTGTAAGCTACTCGAGGAGATGGTCTCAGAATTATTGAGGGGCCATTGTATGCTTTCAGATCTTCGATCAAGAACACCGCTCTCGCGCTCAGCTGTCAGCTCTTATATATGTAACAGTTTTGCGTTATATTTAAAAGCCGACAGCTGAACGCGGACTGTGCCTTTAGGAGGTGGCAGTATTTAGAAACTATGCCTTCGTTTTAGCCTTTACGAACTTTTACAGAGTTTTTAGACTGAATAAAACCTTCTTTGCATTTTTCACTCTATCACGTGACCAAGTTCCGGCTAGTTGACTTACTGGTTACCTCGTAAAATAATTGAATACGAGATTGAGATCTTTGATGGGCCTTATTCGCGCAGTGGCCATATTGGCCATAGACAATAGATTTCGTACCCTGAGCCTCGAGTTGAAATGCTTGGAAACGAGTCTCGGTGGCGGCAAAACAAAAGTTTTCAATCCCTCGGGACTAAACATGACCACGGTGTGATTAAGGCCTATTGCATACCGTTTCAGTTGTTTCCTGGCGACGACCATCACTTCGGTCGAAAAAGTCCCTCTTGGTCTCAGTTTGTTGGCGAAACGGAGATGCTCTTCGATTTTCACTGCTTGGTTCAAATCTAGGACTGTTGTCCCTTGAATCTGTGCCCTTGGTACTGTATGTTACAGAGTTGCCAAGCTAAAAGTGAGTTTACATTTAACTCATCAATGAAGGAAGAAATTCTGGTCAGGAACCCTAGACTTAAAAACTGCTATTAATATTTGGGGATTGTTTATTGTACAGACACATCGCAGGAGAAAATGGGTTTCACATTTTGGTTGCAAGGTAAATTGCTGGAATCAGAGAATTTCCAACCAAGCACGATCCGTGAGACGTGTCACAGTATACTGAAGATATTTTTCGATGAAATAAGTTTCCCTAGAAGCTTAGGTAAGTCTATATGAACATCACAACCCCGACCAACCCGGCTAGATTTTAGACTCCATTGCGCATGCGCCGGCATCGCAGAGGCCACGGTTTCGAAAACCGTTCAAACCACATGATTTCCCAAATGTCTTTAAGAGACAATTCCATAACTTGACCAGATAAGAGTGAGGATGACCTCCCTCCTTTCATAATCTGCTTCGTGTGATGTCCACAAATTACCTTTGGCTTGACATTTTCTTGAAAATGGTTGACTACATTTCCCGGAGGCCGATAGCGAGCAACCACAATAATCTTGCCATCACGGTCCTTAACCTTTGCCATTCCCATTTCCTTCGTCTCCTGCCATACTATCTGAGTAAAGTGCCCTGTACCACTTTTAAATCCTGGATTTCTGAAATCGTACCTTTTTTTGAAAGCAAGAACAATGTTTTTTAATTCCTTTGTTAAATTTTTTTTAGAAAAAACTAAATTTCCAAGGGCGACAACGTAATCCATTTGCCAGAGCGCTGTAGTTGCCGTTGCTTATATAAAAGGGACCTTAAGATCGAAGGACGACAACGAGTGCAAGTATTCCGTTCTGACCACGCGCACTTCGAAAAATGTCGGCCTCCTGGCAAACCTTATGCGCATGCTCAGTACGGGAAACTCGTACTTGTAAAGGTCCTCCTACTTGTCCAATGTTCTGAAGGTCCCTATTATGTAGCTATAGCTAGTCAGGTTTCTGGGCATTTTTTTTTTTCTTTATATGATCTTGACAAACTCTTGTTTTTCGGCGACGCCTACCAATCTCTGTGATAAGATTTGCTGTAAAAAAAGCCCCTAACGGTAATGAATCCGTAATATGTTATTGCTTTCGAAATTATGCACCTATCAATGTCAAGCCACAGGGTGGGCTGACTCAGGGGAATTGACATTTTGATTGAAGCTAGCGCCAAATTTCCCACCCCCGGGGCACCTACAGACCATCACATTCCCCACCCCTAGGTACCTTCTGATCATCACATTCCTGCCCTGGAGTAACTTTTTTTTTCATTAGATTCACATTTAACAGCTGATGGAAATTAGTTGTGTAACACGAAACCTTTCCGCTGCTTACGGTACTGACCAAGAACCTAAAATTGAGCAAAACAATAATATTGTGAACAATATTATTATTTTTTGGCCTTGTAAATAGTTAACACCGAATATAATGTTTAAGCACCGAATACAACGAAGTTAACACCGAATATAATGATTTAAGCACCGAATATGATGAAGTAAACACCGAGCACCGAATATAACGAAGTTAACACCGAGTATAATGATTTAAGCACCGAATATCATAGGACGCAAGCACGGAATAACAAGAGGGTACCGAATGTCGTGACCAAAAGTATCATAAGACAGTTATGGCGTTCCGTGGGCCCTCTGAGAATGAGTCTAAAGTGAAGTCGGAAATGATCTACACGTCAGCCTCGATGCTATACAAAGTTACTCGATTTCCTTTTATCTTCTTCAATCTTTTACTAGCAACCACATGTCCTCTCATACAAGGGGCTATTTGGGTTGTATCGGTTTATGGGTTCCGTTTCTATGTTGCTTTTTGTCGATCGCCGTCGTGGATTATGACTCTTTCTGGAATGAATTCGATCAAGATAGGAGCTTGAAGCGACCCCTTTTATAGTGCGTCTTCGAGTTTTGAGCCCAAGGGCGTGTTACAGTTAAGCCAGTCAAATTTCAAATAGGCCGTATAAGAAGGTGTTCTTACTTGTCCACTTCAGCATACCACCGATCCACAACCTCTCCTCCAAACACGTCACTTTTCCCCGTTACGGCATAAATGCTTTCTCCGTCGTCAGTTTCCCCTTGTCTCAGAGGAGGGCCATCTTTTGCCAATTGTTTGGCCCAGTTTTCGGCGTCTTTCTCCAGTGACCTAGACCACTTTAGTTGGGAGGCCTGATGCAGAGAGCGGTACCTGTTGTGAGCGTCGAGGCATTCTTTGCCAAACTTGTCAGGCATCTTGGCTGAAAATGGTAACAGCAATAGTGACAGCGATTTCATCACAAAAGATGACAAATCATAACGTTGACAAACATGATTGCCGTATGTGACTGTCGCGGTAGTGCTTATGTATCCGTTTTTATTTCCATATTCTCCCGCGTCTAATACACTGATTCAGTGAAAAACATTATGTCGTCGAACTAAAAATGACGGACTGTCCACCAGAAGTGGCTCGACCTGTTTTAAGACTAATAATAATAATAATAATAATAATAATAATAATAATAATAATAATAATAATAATAATAAACGGCTAGACTCCTAAGAAACGTCCCTTTAGGGAATCAGGAGAAGACTCCCTTGGGAACTTTAGGAACTTGTTGTTACTCGCTCTCAAGGGAAACAATTGATCAGGCCAGGAGCAGCTTTTAGGCTAACAATAACAATAATTATAATCTAATTAGGGAGCCATAGGGTGAAGAAACACGAGACAATCACGTGCAATAAATCCTTGAGACAAACAAGAAGTAACATCACCCTCATGATTTTGCTTACTAAAAAGAATAATCGATCTGTTGGCATTTCATTCGCGCAATAAGTTTAGTTTTCATTTTTTTCTCCAATCTCAAGAATGCAAACAGTATTTCTGAGAATTCCATTTAAAGCACATGCAATCGGTCTTCGATTCAATACAAAGGAAAATCATAACCCTGTTCCGGCGGTACTTTCATAATCAAATCCGGTACTTTGAAAAACTATTGAAAACCCTGAGTATTGGAATTTTGATTCTCCGCTTGAATCATTGCAAATGCCATCGTTTTTAAGATCCATTCAGGTCAGGATATTTACCTTCTACTCCTTTTCATGGACAGAAAAATTGTGGTTTCATTTTTATTTTCTTGACTTCACCGACTTATTTTCTTTGGATATAAATGAGCATGATCCTTCCTTTACAAAACTTTTGTTTCTAAACTAAATGATTAAGGTACGCATAGTTTCGAAATCAGCTGTCAATATTTACACAGTCGAGTGCAACACGTAGGCTATCTTTAAAACAACGGGCTTATCAATGGTGTTCATCAAAACATTGTTTCAAAAAATATTGTGTTGTTAAAAGGATGAAGAAACCCGTAATTCAAAAGATGAGAATTCTCGAACGGTCATATCGCGGGAGATGCAGGCAATGAAACGGTTTCCACTCAAGGCGAGCAGAAACTAAACAACCGCTAAGTACATCATCATCTAAAAAAAAGCAAAGCTTAAGCCGAAAGGAACATGCGTTTTCTGGATCAAAACACCACACGACCCATAACCCTGACTGGACTTGGGGTGTTCAATAACGGGGGAAAAAAAATGTATGAAATCAAGCCGTGCAGCTATGATATTTGCTCAATCTTTTGCAAGATTTATGCATAATGATTAGAGGCCACTTTAAAAAGCACTTAAGCTCGCGATATTCGTACTGCTTGCCTTTATCATCGGATCCAGGCGAGTATATTGCTTTCTCCTTATTGGCTCGTTTCCGATGATTTTGAAGGTGAATTGATTAACTGTCTTTTCTGCCTTTATTTACTGCTTAAAACCGAGTTAAGAAGTAGATCATTAAATGCTATTAGCAAGAGCCTTAATATTAGCTGATAATAGTGACACGATGCTTCATGCGGTTACCTTTTCTGTAATATATTGAAATTTCCGTCTTATTACCTCTGGTGCCCTGTTTGAGAGTCGCAATGCCTGGTTAAGGGTTCGCAGACTTCGAACAAATCCGTGTCTTTGATAGAACTTCACGCTCTTCTCGCGGACACTTATAAAGTCTACTAACAATTCAACCGACAATTACGTACAAAAACAGATCAAGCGAGACACATACCAAGGTAGTGCGCACGGAAAACAGCCGTTCTACAAAATTCTGCCTTCTTTAAACTTCTCTAAGAAAGTGTTACCAGAATTATTAAACCTGGACAAGCCGATATATCGACTAAACTGTAAATTTATCGATTTCTCATCGGGGTGGTTGTCAACGTTATGGCAATGTTTATTTTCTTAAGTGTTCAATATTAGCCATCACAACGCATTGAAAAGGATCAACTAATCAAGAATGGCCAATGACGCGAAAAAAGAGTAATTTCATCATGTGATCTTTTTTGTGGTTGACAAATACTTTGGCTTCTTTCTTGAAAAAATATTCACAACTTTTCTCAATCTTTAACTACGTCAACTTCGCCGAGTTGGTGGACGAGAACAATAGATCTCTCGTTAGCACCTTTAAATTGAAAGTAACACGATAATTATCGTGTCTATAAGGTGACTCGATGGCCTGGACGGCAACCGATAGCGATATTGTCATAGACAAGTTAGGGCACATTTTCGTGTGTGCAATGGCAGCTGCATCTATAATTTATAATACGCGAAGCGTAAACAAAAAGGCAATTTATTTTTATTAGTCATTACAGCTCTTTCTTTATCTGAAAATTTTTAACAACGTTAAATAACGTGCTGGTGGGATTATCTCCTGTCTTCGTATCTTATCACAGGAGGTCAGTGATATCTTACAGCTGAATCGGCACAATATGACGATATTGGAAACCAAACCCAACTCTAAGTGAAGCATAAAGTTCATTTCATTTTGGTTTTGTCTGGCCGTCTCAAGGGTTGTGTGAGTGTGGACACACTCGTCCCTAGCCATTATTCATTATTATGCAAGGATTACTCAGTGCTATAAATCAGAAGTAATTGCTCTTGGCTCAACTTTTTCGAACGATTTTCGGAGAGGCTTTTGCTTTAGCACACCGCAACCAATAGCGAAGATATCTGTAACATAACAATTTGCCTGTTCAGCTGTAACGTAAATAAGAGAGCCTCGCTGGCTTCCAAAAACAAAACAAAGGATCCTTTTCTAGCGTTTGGCTACGAAAGCCGAGAAGGGCCCTCCGATTTCCAACTTCCGACTTCCAACTTCCAACTTCCGACTTCCAACTTCTGACTTCCGACTTCCGATTTCCGACTTCCGAGTTCCGAGTTAGATTTTTAAAATGGTGGTCAATAACGTGCATAGAGTCTCCGATATTTCCTTGGCTGTTTAGCGAACAATAAAATGCATGGAAGCACTCTTAAAAGGAAAGGATGTGTTTGCAAGTCTTACGGAAAGTCGATGATCTTCAGAGTAGCCCCGCTCGTTGCCGATAAGCTGTTATCTTCTTCGATATGTACACATTTCAAATCTTCCAGCGTAACACGCTTTGCAGTTTGTTATTAAGAATTGCTAGATTGGTCCGAGCAAGGCATTGGGATTACACTGACTGGTAAGGGGATAGCAGAAGACTTTTATAAGTGAACAATCTTTTGAATCGTGCCATTCACCTCGTCAAGATTCGTCAGAAGCGCCCTTCTTTTCTTCAGCGCTGACAAACAATATTTCTACAAATGTACGTAGAATCGATTTCCACTTTTACAATCCATAGACAACAATTCCGCTCGTAATTTAAAATTGAAATTTCCTCGACCATCAAATAAAAGCCAATCAAAAGTCGTTGTTTCAATGATGTAATGGATCGGGGGAAATGGCCAATCAAATATTTTTTCCACACCTTCCAGGAAAAGATCACGTGGTATTGAACACGATTGTCAACTGTAAATCACAGACGTTCTTTTCCGATTTTTTAGGAGAGCGGGCGAACTGTTGTAACGGAACGAATCATACCGGCGGGAGTTCACTCCGGTTGTCTCACCGGTTAGAGAATTTCATTCCAGTTGGAATCTCGCAGTCACATAAACTAACCAGAAAAAAAACACTCGATCGTTTCGGTATGAATTTGACCTTTGTGGGCTGGAACGGGTAGCGCATGCGTAAAAATGGCATGTATTTAGGGAAGTGGTCAAAACTACTACACTCAAACAGGACCCACCAAACCACAAAATAGATGGTGGTGTCGTCTGCAACCCCCTTGCTTAACGTCAAAAGATGGTGTCAATGTTGCATAGCCACCCCTCTATCCAGCAGTAAAAGATTACAGTGAGATTCAAACCTCACTTTTCTTGTTTGTCTAGTAATGCCGACTCTTGCTAGCTGAATATTCCTGTGTCAACTCAAATTTAAAAGCCAATAAAATGTTGTCGGTAATGTTCATGTGATAAGTTCGAAGATAGGTGGTGCCTTTGAGAACCCCCCTACCCCAAAGGTGGGTCCTGTTCGAGTATAGTAGTTTTGACCGGTTCCCTTAATCAACGTCAAGTGTGCCATTACGTAGACAAGATACGAAATCGGAAATAAACTGGGGCCTAGGCGAGTTTACTCATGTAAACAACCCCTAAAATTACTGAAGAAAAGAGTATAACCCCTAAATGTATCACACAATACCTCCTTTATTTCTTTTAACACAAAATCATGGGAATCTGCTCATTAGAGCCGACCTTTCGAAACAGTCACCTTAGTCTAATAAGCCAAATTACCCTCTTTAGAAGCAATTTATGAAGCCGTATCTTTAACCCAACACCGTCCCTCTCCTAAAAAGAAATACTCTTTCTTTGCTTTTGCTTACAACTCTCTTGGGCGTATGAGGTCAGTATTCAACGCAAGTAATGGCAGACCATAAAATCTATAAATTCGGTGCACAAAGTAAAAACGTCACACAGTTGGATCGAGATTAATTTTAAAAAGCTTAAAATGTCGCCAGTCAGGCGTTAAGAAAAGTGGCACTTTAACTCATTTTCAGCCGCTTAAAATCATTTCTGACGTCAAGAGCCCAAAACAAAACAAAGAAACAAAATAAAACAAAAATGACTTCGTCTGACCTTGTGCTTCCAGTCGTTACCAAAACATATGAGACCTTGGCCCTTAAAAGCCTTCGCCCGCGTGGGAATTCGTGTCTGCCACTTCAGTTTCATTTTTCAAAACGAGTTCACATGCAACGCTTGTGATGGTGATTAGTTTTAAGTTAGTATGTCAATAAAAGATATAATTAATATCAAAACAGAAATTCGTGCATATAGGTTCTTAAGGCGTAAGACGAAAATGATTTCTCTTGGTTTAACTCGTGTTTTCTTTGATTGGAACCTGACATCACGTAGGCTTTGTTGGTCAAAAGACCAATAGCAAAAACGTCTTAGGGAGTTTGACTCTATTACACGCAAAACTTGAGCGACGTTTTTCTATTGTTTTGGGACCAACATGGCCGTCTTATCAAGTGAGTGCAATCAAAGAATATATGTTATATAATAAAGTGAAGTTCTGTATCTTTTATCCTCAGCCCCAAATTGAGTCAGAATCTGAACTCTTTAAATTTATGATGTTTGTTTGACAACTCTCAAGGTTTTCAGCTTCTTTCTTAACTTTCTCATCCTTTAAATACGTTTTCCTGGAAATGGCTCATAATATTTCCTGCAGGTTTGTACCTCGCTACCACGAACGTCAAACGACCGTCGGCAGTCTGGGCCCTGCCCATTCCAAGTTCGCTGCTATCTTTCCACACGACTTGAGTGAAGTGACCGGTATTGCTTCTGAAGCCAGGCTTGTCAAACCTGTAATCCTTAACTTCAGAGTACCACATATTTGTGGCCTCTTCGCCGGCAGTTTCAAACCGTCCAGAAAACGATGCGATGTTTTCCCCATACCCTTTCCGTTCATTTTGCGACGCGTGCTGGAGGGACCGCGCCTTCGCCAGTTTCTCGGCCCACGCCTGTGCTTCGTTTGCTATTTCCTCGGACCACTTTAGTGGAGGAACTTTATGCTTCGTGCGATAATTGTTATGTGCGTCTAAGGCTTGCTTTTCGAAGGCCTTTCTTGTGGCAGAGCTGGGTACATGTTGTACTCCTTAAAAGAAAGAAAAGTGAAGAAATAACTTTTTCAGAAAAAAATACTCCAACCTTTGCCGGATCGAGTTGAACAGACGACCTTGCGATTATTGATTAGTTCGGATGCTCTACCACTGAGTTGTAGGAGACTCATGAACTTCGTTCTGGTGACAATTGACGTGAAGAAATTAGTTTTTCGAAGATGACTTGGGAATTGTCGGAAAAATCCGTGTATTCGACATCTGCAAAGAGGCGCTCGGATTCTTTCCGAGGATCACCATCGAAAAAGTCATTTTATCAATCGGTCGTCCTATCCTTTCGTAAAAGAGGGGAGATGTAGCTTTTTTCGATAAAAGATTACCTTCCATTGCAGTTTAATCCATCAAGAGGTAATGTTTACGTAACTTTCCATTCGTTTTTTGTAAAATTTAAATTAAATGTTGGCCGACAAAAAATCCTTTGATAGGCTTAGTTTGTTAATCACGAAAGAAGTAATCAGAATTGTCCTCTCTGTTGGATAATTTTGACCGGTACAGGGCTTTCTTGTCTTGAAGCTTAGATTTACCAATTCAACGCTGTTTGTATTCCATGATTTGCATGATACTTAGTTCCTCATCAGAGGATCAAGACAAAGGTTGATTCTTTGTTGACCTTTTCTTCATTCTCATGACTTATATAGAAAAAGGGTAATACCAAAAAGGGGAATTTCGTGTTTATCACTACTGTATAGATGGCTTGCTACCAATCTCTAGAGACACAGATAACAATGATGTAATGAACCATTGCTGGTAGAAGCACAAAAGTTGCTCATTTTCGTCCGCCAACATGGCGGCGATGACGTAACGTGAAAGTCACCTTCTTCCTTGAGAGACTGGGGCTTCTTGAAGACTGCAGAGGCTGGAATGTCTGCATAAAAAAAAGGGAGAGAACAACGTCTTGCAAGGGAACTGAGATGCATCAATGATCTCAAACACAATAACGATTAAAAAACGCAAAGCCGCATGCTTGATTAGCTAAACAATTTTCTGCTGCTCATCTCTCAAAACAAGAATGGATGGGTGCTGCAGTTTTGCTGTGGCTAGCATAGTGGTGAGAGAACTCACTTCCCACCAATTCGAATCAAAACTTCGGCGTCACGTGTGTTTTGAGTTTGTTGGCTCTCTGACTCCAGTCTGCGCCTACTCCGGTTTGCCCCTGTTCTCTGCTCATAACCTAACGTTCCATTTGATTTGAATTGATGTCAATGTTTAGTGTCCCCAACTAGTGCCCCAGAGCGCTAGAGCACTTGACACTTAAATAAAGTTCAGTTAGTAATTTTAAGTTCATTTTTATATGTGCAAAATGTGCACCCCTGGTACTGGTATTAATTCTAACGAATAGCTGATTGATCTGGGCTAGGATTAGCCTAATTTAGTTAAATCAGGCGAAAAAATTATTAGAGGGGCCATCTCCACAACATGAGTCATTGTGTGACAAGTTGTGAAGTACCATTCTTTTGTGGACTCGCGTAAAGTAAAGTTATGGTTGAAATGGACTTTGCATTGCCTACGCAAGGTTAATTTAAACACAATCATTTCTTAATGTACCTCCTACAGTATTAGTAGCCCCTTACACCGACAGTACAAGTGAATGCGGTTGCAATAAACGAACTATTCATTTACTTGGACATTGCATTTGCGAGGACAAAGAGTTTATAGTACGTAATGATGACCTTGAGGAAGCGCTTTTTGCATATCCCTTGAAAACGTGTCTCCTTCCTTTGTTTCTGTAAAAGTAATTAAAGGAAGCGTAAAGATTTCTAATCTCTTTTGTTAAGCTGTTCACAAATCAAGTTAGTTATCATTTAAAAGGAATCATTTTGTTGTGGTGGATTCCTTTTCTAAGGATAGACCATTTTACAGTTGTAGCTAACTTACCTGGCCTAAGAATGGAAGCGAGGCTGCCGGTGACCCTCTTTTGATACAAACCTTTCTGCTTTTCTAATGTTAATGTAGACTAATTAGAATTACAACAATACAATTTACATTATAATAGCAGTGAGGTCAGTGTCAATACTAGGTCACCGACAGCCTTACAGCCAGGTAACTGAGAAAACAACTGTAAAATTGCTTATTGCAGCTGCAAGTGTTTCCTAAAAAAATAATGAAGTTATATACTAGTGTTTTTTGATCGATAAAATACGAGCTACCAGTTTTTTGTTTTTTTTGTGTTTTTCTTTGACAGCTTCAAAAATCGACAACTTCCATCTATTATAATTGTGTCGTTGTTGATAAGAAAGATTAATAAGCGTGCATTGTGGACTAGAAAAAACAAAAACTTCCCCTGAGAATGGTGTACGGTGGGTCAAATTAGCATGCCATAATGGAACTGATTGAGACTTCACCATTCAAGAACCAGCTCGTAGAATAACGTGGCCTCAAAGTTAGTATTTTGCCAGCCGATAATTATTAAGAAGAAAAAAAACAAACTGTCCGAGGACACTGCAAGAATGAAATTCTACCTTCCGTGTCCAGAAACTGTCGGTATTTTTTCACCTTTTTTGTTGTATTTTAATGAAGCTGCTGTGTAGTAGGATTTGAAGGGAATATTCTCCAAAACAAGAAAATAATGTTTACAACCAAAATTGTTGGAACGTTTTCCAATGAAACTCGTTTGTATCTAAATGAGTGAATTTCGAAAACGCTTGCAGCGGAATCATTGAATATTTTAATTTTGGAACGATACGTTCAAAGACGTATACAGGGCAGATTTGAGACTTATAAAAGATTTTCCTGCCCGAAACAAGCTAGTCTGTTGAAATGCACACATTCCTAGGGAACAACATCTATGAATTCGAATTCATGAAAAGTTCACCGGTGGCCTTATACAAAGATCTTTGTAACCATATTTTCGTTGATAATTGTTGTGATATTTCAATAGGCCATTTCCGCGTTCATGTCTGCCACCTTTTCAAAGCGAGTCTAAGTGCGAAGTTTTTCTTATTGAAATAAGTTTTCACTCATATGTAAAGTATAACTAATTACCATCACAAAAACTTCGCGCTTAGACTCGCTTTGAAGAGGAGGCAGACATGAACTCGGAAATGGAATATTGTTTCTGTATTCAACTGTGATTTAAAGATTGGATGCACGTGGCTGATTTCTTTTATCCGATGGAAATTAGGCTCGTGAATTATTAATGTATACTTGACATAACAATAGCATCGCATCAAACTTGTCAGCTTACCATGAACTGTCGTTACAGTTTCCCTGGTGTATCCTTGTTGATCTAAACAAGAAACCATGGAATAAAGACAATAAGCGCGCAAGATGCTATCTGTTGTAGCTCTTCCCACAGCATATGTCATAATGTCTACCACATCTTATGTCTACGCAGTTAACGTATCCTACACCTATCGCGTCGTGTTCACTTGAGGTCTCATGCTGTATCCGAACGTACCACGCATTCTTTGTTTACTCACGGATTAAAGAGCATGGGATGACCAATATCTCGAATATTTACCAACACTTCCAGGCCGTGATGAGTCTCAATGGACAAAACATTCGTCCTCTGCAAGTAAGTCCCACACCTTTTGCAAACGGTGTGTGGAATTTTGTGCCCAAAAGAGTTTGTGACACATGAACGCTTTGTGAAATGGGAGATACCAGTTATTCCCCTTTCAAGACGACTAGAACTTCCTAATATTTGCAGTTGTCACTAAAAAGATTAAGTAATTATTTTAACTACCCGACTGCTATTTGGGCGACGGAGATTTTACTTTAGCTCTGGGTACTGAAACCTGGAGGTGGTCGAATTTAAAGTCCAATCCAGAGTCCAGAGTTTTCGTGGGTTACATTAGATAAACCGCTTAGTCTATATATGGAATGCGCATGCTTTCACGTGACGTTACGGCGGCCATGTTGGTGTCCCTAAACAATGGAACGGCAGCCATGTTGGTGTACCCAACTAATCCTCCGGGAATTGAGCTCTATTATCATGAAACGTTTTCTTTTGTTTCGGTGGAAAAACAAGGTTACTGATCACGTGAGTGAAAACACTCTATACGACTCACCGTTTCCCTTCAAAGTCACTGTTACTGTGGATACAACTGTCTTCTTGGTTCCGTCCGGATAGGTCACGACCTAATAGAAATGTCATAATCCCGACGGTCTTAGTTGCCATGCCCTTTTTATCTGACAACCGCAAATCTTAAACCGCTCCACGCTTTCGCTGTACTCTACAAAAGAGGAGTGATTTCCCAGGATGGTCAAATGGAAGATCTTAATTCGAATACCATCATGTCAACTTTGTGAATAATATCATAGTTAGTGCGAAAAATCAAAGGTGTAGGACGATTCTAACTTGAGAAGCTCTTCTTGAAAATCCTATTCAAACGACCACTAGCAAAATACAATAATTTGTTGACAGTTTACCTTCTCTTCTGTTCGCTGATTGGCACCACCGTAATGGCCTGCAGCTGGACGCATGCGTATCTCTTGCCTCTTTTGCGCAGGCTCGGAACGTTTTTGCGCAGTCTCCTTTTCAGGGATTTTGACGGGACCATCCTGTCAAATTATACAAGTGTGATTCGTTGTTTTTAAGTTCAATAAAAAAAAAAACAACCGTATAGTACGCAAAAGCCGAAAAGAAATATTTAGCTAATTGAATTGGGACTTACTACTGTATCAGAGCAGTCCTCAAATGTCACAAAACTGCGAGCATACTGGCAATGAACGAAAAATGTTCGATTGTTAAACTTGACTGAGAGGTATTGAATCGGACCATCATAAGAGACTGAAACGACTGTACTGTTAGAATAATTCAAACCGAAAAAACACAGCTGGGCGCGAGACGAATTATGAGCCTAAACAGATATACATGCCGAGACCCTCAAAACGGGTATATTACAGTTCTCTTCCAGAGTTCACTTCTCTTCTATTACGGGATTCCCTCTGTCTTTGATAGGCCGCAACCCTTTTAATGCAGTTTGATCGGTAGACACGTTCCGTAATAGTTCTCCACTTTCCTCTGTCATGCGCGGAATGCTGCCACACGTCCAGCACGTTGCCACATTTTAGGGTTGTTTTCAAAGTGTCCTTAAAGCGAAGTTTAGGACGGCTGACTGGGCGTGATCCATTTACCAGTTCAGCCTAAACAGAATTTCAGTTTAATCTTTACGAAATTCCAAGCCCTTATCAGAGAAAACAAAACACGATCAATGGCCTTCATGGTCAATTTAAGCTTTACACTTGATGATTCTCTATAGTACACTTAAACTGCCGTCATCCACTTGTTTTGGAAAACTGATCTTTCAATTTGTTTTCAAGATAACAAAAAGGAAAACATGATGACTGTAAAGTTTGATGACTGAAACCTCTGCGTTCTTGGGATACAGAGGGAATTAACTGTGACACCCTCAAAGGGGCCAAAACATTTCTGGACGTTTGAAGAACGAACCATTGGCTAGTGCCAACAAACTGCTGGAACTCTTTATTTTCATTTATCTTATCATGTCGCTTCTTTCTTTTTCAAGAATTCAGATCACACACCTTTGATGGAAAAACGTTCTCTTTGAATGCTTTCATCATATTTCCAGCCGGTCGGTATCGACCGACCACAAACACTTGTCCGTCAGCACTTTTAGCCTTCCCTATCCCCAGTTCCTTGCTTCCTTTCCAAACAACTTGGGTAAAGTGACCTGTGCCCGACTGATACCCCGACTTGGTAAAGTCAAAATCTTTAACTTCGCTGTACCAGCTATTTACAGGATCACTGCCGTCGATTTCACGGCCGAATACCGAGAATAGGTTCTCGCCATCGCTTGCGTCGTCGTGGCGAAGACGACCGTCCCGCGCGATCTTTTTGGCCCAGGTCTCAGCGTCTCTGGCAAGGGCGCTGGACCAGGAGAGTGGTGGGGCTTGGTGAGCTCCACGGAACTTGTTGTGGGCTTCTAGGGCTTGTTTGCCAAACGTATCCATGAATTGTTGTCACTAGAAAGATAATTCAAAGGGTTTAAATATCTCTAATAAGGCAACGATGTTAAAAATTTTGGTAACAATTAAAATGGGCACGCAATAACTTTCACTGTGGCCTCCCTTTGCCTTTTTGTAAACGTGCAGTGACTGTTGTGCTATTGCAGCACACGTACAAGTCGTAAGGCCGCACAGATGAAAGCTAAGTGTTATTGAGGCACACGGGGTAAATAAACCCGTCTCCTGATTGTCTGATTCGACAGAAGAGCGAAAACGAAATGCGTCCTTTCGAAACTATTTCCTTCGTTGAGTTAATTGACGTTGAGAAAAGTAATTAACCTCTTTATCTTGGACGTTTTAGCCTGAGACCAGGCTCCGCAGTTTGGATTTCGGAGAGAAAAGGAACGTGGCGAAAAAAAAATTGGTGAGCGAAACGAGCCGAGCGGGCAACTGCGCCGCCCTTCCCTCCCCCAGTCCCTCACTCGGCTCTCTTCACTCGTCAATGTTTTTTTCGCAACACGATCTCTTCCTCAAATGCAGTATTATCCTCCATTTTGATCGCTCTGTCCCAGGCCTTGTGGTAAAAAAGAAAAAGAGAAAAAGTAAAAGCAGCCCCTGGACAGGATCTGAACCCGGAACTTTGAAGGAACTGTTTTTATCCACTTGCCCACTAAAGAGCAACTGACTAGATAATGTGCCGATTATTTACCAAAACTAATTAGTGTATGTATAAAATCATTGCTGAATAATGAAGCTTGATTTTAAAATGGTTATCTTTCTCTTGAAGTTTGGGAACCGACATTTTTCACTGTGTAAGCTTGCTTCTTTGCAGGTGTTAATACACGTTTACAGCGGCACTTTTGGAAGAAAAAAATCATTGACATTAATAAAAAATGGCATCCTCGAAGTTAGTGATGTGGTAGTCTAGTGGTTAAGAGAAGGGATTATTACTCGCACGATCCCAGGTTCGAGTTCTGCGAGTTCAGACACTGGGGTTCGGCTTTTAAAAGAAATACGTTCATTTCCCATGATCCCTATCAAGCTTTCAGTGTCCAAAATGAACGATAATACTTCACTTGGAAGAAATTGGCAATTAAGAATAATCCTTCAATTGAGGGAGAGACGTAGTTGTTTTTTCGCCATGTTCCTTTTCACTCCATAACCCCAACTGCGGAGCGTGGTCCCAGGCTAGGACGTTTTGTTCTTATTTCAGACCACGTGATGTTCTCAAGGGAATTTTCCTTTTGTTTCATAAGTAATGCGTTCATAAGCACGTGCATAAGGGACCGTTCATTTTTTTATGGGGTAGGGGGGGGGGGGGGGGAGGCTGGTGGAATTTGGAGGAGTGTAATTTGAAAATTGTATGACCCCCCCCCCCCCCCCAATTTCCGATTTTTTTCTCCTGCCCCCCCCCCCCCCTCATCAGAGTAATTTTTTGGAAGCCCCCCCCCCCCCGTGAAGAAAAAATACATATGGTGTTAAAAGTTACTGCAGCATTAAAATTCCGTTTTGTTACATTTCACATAATTTATTGAAATAAACCTGAAAGCTAGAAAGCTGCTTTTAACAAATCACTCAAAAGAATGAAAAGTCAATTTCTGCTCTTCTTGTTACAGCTCGTCCTGAGCGTGTTGTAGCTGGCCGCTCGTCTGCGTATTCCTCATCTGAGGCGATAAAAGCAAGAACGACATCATTTGAGTCGTCTTCAGAGTCAGGGGCATCACTCTTGTAGTCATCATCAGTTTCCTCTCCCTCACCGCTTTCATCACTGCTGTTTAGTTGACCTGATTCATTCCTGCCTCCCACTTCGGCTTGTCCAGTTCTGAGAGTATTCATTCGCAAGAATTTGTAAAATCTCTTATCCTATTTTTAATCTAATTTTTTCGTCCAACCCCCCTTTTCCTTCATTTTTTCAAATTACCTTATGTTGGGCCCTTCTCTATTGTAGCACAAAACAGATTACGTAAATTACTTAAACGTTATTGTAACAATCTTGATGTTAAGCTAGCCTTTTCTTCCTTCAAGATCCGTAACATGTTTAGTGTGAAGGACCCTGTGCCTGTTGAACTCTGTTCGAATGTTGTCTACAAGTTTACCTGTGCAAGCTGTAATTCTTGCTATGTCGGCGAAACCAGCCGACACCTCTCGACACGCATTCGCGAACACTTAAACAGGGACAGGACCTCACATATCTTTAAACACCTTCAACAATCCGAGGCATGCCGTAACTCCTGCTCTGCGGAATGTTTTGAAGTTATAGACCGTGCGACCACAAAACTCCAGGTCAAGATAAAAGAGGCCTTACATATTTCCTGGGAGCAACCTTCTTTAAATAAGCAATTATATCACGTTAATTTAACTCTCTCGTTCTAATCAACATGTTCCATTGTACACTCTTTTTTTGTTACCTTTGGCTATTTTGTTAGATTCCCAATTTATTTCACGTTGTTATTTATCTTTGTTTAGCATATTATAAATTCAAATGTAACTTCAAATTAATTCTACTTTCAACTGAAGATGGTCGTTGCACGACCGAAACATGTCTTTAATTTCAAATGTGTCGTCACTTTTATAAAAATTGTTGTTAGTCTGCTTCTTTCCAGATTAAAAAATATGTCGATAAGTCGTTTGCAACCGCAAACGAACGCCACGAGTTGGATCCCAGCAGGTTCGATCGATAGATGACGATCTCCAATTTTGCAACCCAACTAAGCATAGTAGGCTGATTCGTTAAAAAAAAATCCTTTGGTAAATTGGGCACACAGATAATTTTTTCCCTAACTGGGGACATAAAGATGATTCGAAAAAAAAAGGAAAAGTGTTAGATTATCTTAAAAGCCACATAATAGCAAGAGTTCAGGAATCGAACAGTTGTGGGACCTTCTGCGATATCGACTAACCTGGAAGTGCTGTATTTTTGAAGATAGATTAAAGCGTTTTCCGATCTTCCACAGAAAATAACTCTTTAAATCTTCTGTGCCTCTGAAAGTGCGATTGACAAGGGTCCGCTGTATAAATAAATAACCACGAGCCCCGAAAGAACGTCACAAAAGCTTGTCCTTTACCTGTCGAAACCGAATTGCCAGTCTGAGATCAACTCTTCTATTGGTCTGTCGAAGTGCCCAAATTTGCATATGAGGTTTGACGACATGACAAGTTCAAGGTCTTCGAAAACTCATAATTATCTGCCTTTGCACATTTTGCTTCAAATGTCTTTCGGTTTTTGAAACTATGTGTTGATGACAAAGAAAGAACGGGATGAACGTGACATTTTCGTGTCTTTAGCCGAGCACCTGGAAGTTAACACCCCCAAGGCGATGTTGTCTCTTTTCTCCTCTCTCATTGAAAATCTTTTCCTTCATAATAGTCGCGTGCTTTTCAGTACTCAAAGAAATCGAGAAATCGATTTTCTTATGCTTAATTTTCGCCAAACATGCCCTTACTTATCCCAGACACTAATTTTTCACAGAAACTCAGCCTCACGGGAAGAGATGCAAAAGCTAGCGTTTTAACTTTCTTATTTCACCATTACCCGTATAGTATTTGTTTTGATATTCAGCAAGTTTTGGTTCAGTTCCAAAAAAGGGGAAAACACTAATTCATGAGGCCAGAGGGTTTGCACATGGTAGCGGATTATCCCCATATTGTATGCTGATAAACAAACTGCGGTCAACTGCGAGAGCCTAGTTCCCAAGAAACGTGAGAAGAAGAGAAATTCTACGAGAGAAAATTTCAATATTACCAACAGAGGGATCATGAAAGTAGATCGGTTCGATGTGATTATTGGCTTTCTACCCAAATTGAAAAAAAGGGGAACAATGGGCGCTTTCCAGTCGTTAAAATTTCAATAATTTTATGTGGCGAATGGAACAGCATTTTTTATTTGGCCGCTCAAACCAATCTCATCAACGAGTGTTGCCCCAAAACAGCAATTGCCCGCGAGGAGGTATAAACTATTGGAACGAAATTTTCCAGTTGTACCGGATTCTAGGACTTCAGGATCGCTGCACGAGATATAATAAATTTCCGAATTTTTTCCGGTATAATATTTTCGTTCCATTCGATTCCTTACCCGGTTTTTTCGAATCATTTTCAGGCCGAATGGAAAGTGCTCAATGAATATACGCTGCTATAATTACAAAAAATCGACATACACATGTACCGTAATCAAATGCAGCTTGGGTTTTATTCAAATGGTTTCAAACGAAGCAACTTACGCGAATGTGAGGGTCAGTCATTCTTTTTCAAGCCTGTTCACTGTCTTGCCAGGGAAGACCCAGGAAAGCTTGTCGAATTAAGTATTGATACAATTTTTATGGCTATCAAAAAACGCAATGCTCGCCTTTTTTTTTCTGTTGACTCCGATAAGAGAAGACAATGCCCATGAAATTAGAATGTTGTTCAGTTCAAAGTCGATTGAACACTAAACGATGTTCCACTGGCCTTTTAAACGTTCTTCTGCTTTATCAATAACAAAACTTGGTAACAACTTACTTTCAAACAAGTTGAAAGGCTGAAATTAGTGCAATAAAACGATTTTACGAGCATCTTGAAGGTTGAAACATATATTAATAATTACTCCAAAATAATGAAACATTTGCATATGTTAAAACTACAGATAGTTTTCATTTGGCGTCAAGGAAACCATTTTAATTTACCAAAATAAAGCTTGAAGGACGGCTATGTTGGCCTATTTAAAAAATCCTATCGAAATTAAACTCCTTGACCCACCCCAGTCATGTAAGTGTGGAACTGTACAGTCCGCTGCTTAGTTCCCAGGTGCCCGTTTCTCAAAAGTCCCGAAACTTTACGGGCCATTTCCGGGTGTCAAAATTCCCTTTGTATCTCAAGAACGGAGAGGATTTAATTCGTCAAACTTCACAGTTATTTTTCTTTTTGTTACCTTGAAAACATGTTAAAAGATCGGCTTTCCAAAAAACAAGCGGTTGGCAATTTCACAAATGACTTTGCGGGCCCGAAAAGTTTTCGGGACTTTCGAGAAACGGGCCTCTGGTCAAGGAAGGAAAATGATGCTAGGGTTGACGTTGCACTCACTTCGCTTCCATAATCAAACTAATGTGAAATGGCAACTTACCAACCTAGAACAAAAATTTCACATAACAAAAGCAGTGAGTTTTCATTACAAGTTTACTCATAGCCTCAGCTCAGGACACAGTAGATTACTTTCAAACCTTTAAAATTTTCGATTGTAAAACTGAAAATTGATTCCACACCGATAAAACAGAACAGGATATCTTTCCAAAATACAGTCACTCAGTGACGTGTGAAGTACAGTTACATCTGCTGAGCTTTTCTGTGTCACTGTTTTACTGCGGTAACATTTTCATGGAACCTTTCCAACACATTCCCAGGCGGATAATACCTCGCTACGAGGTACGTAAGGTTACCATCCAGACTCTTACAAGATCCCACTCCGATCTCAGCAGTATTTCGCCAAACAATCTGGGTGAAATGACCCGTATCTATACTAAACCCAGGGGTATCATAATCATAGGATTTTATTTCCGAATACCACATCTTAACGGCGTCAGATACTTCGAAGTGGTCTGACATACGGCAGACGTTCTCGCCGTTACACTTCCGCTCTTCTTTGCTTGCGTGACGCAGTTCTCCGTTACTTGACAATTTCTCGGCCCAAGCCTGAGCATCCCTAGAAAGCGCAGGGGACCACCTCAAAGAAGGCACATTATGACGCATGCGCAATTCGTTGTGGGTTTGCAATACAGTAGCGATGAAGGAATCTGCAAGTTAAAGATTAAGAAGTATAAATGTTTCACGAAGACTACCAGTTGTAATTTTTTGGACAAGAAATAATGTTACAGAGTCGTTTCAATTACAGTCGAACCTCAGGTTGCAACCTCCTCTCGTAAGTGACCACCGCTCAGTCCCCAACGACCACTTTCCAGAATACCAAAAGTTTCCAAGTAAAATAACTATATTTGGAACCTCTTGTAAGCGACCACCTCTCTCAAGCGACCGCGACCACTTTTAGAGCTACATGTAATAGTTTGAAATTTTCTTTTGTTGTTAACCTCCTGTAAGCGACCACTTGACAGGTAATAGAGCGGAAATTGCATAGTAAGGTCTCGTAAAATCATCCCATTCCTGGGTAGCTAACAAGAGAAGGAAATTTCTCAATGGGAAGTACTGGATTTTTTTTCTGGAAATTGACTTTTTTACATCAGGAATAAAACATTTAAATTTTTAAAGGAAAAATGCATATACACTGTATTCTATCAGTCCTAAAAGAGACGAACTTAAATTTCTCATAATTATCGAAAATTAGAACTGATTTCATAATTGACTGTTCTCTCAAGAATAGTCAACAGTTTGACGGAACTACACTAGAATGAAAATCGAAGTACAGTATTCGGCGCAGTGAACAATCATTCCCTATTCAGCCCAAGTCATATCCACAGTTTTTGATTTTTTCAATTTCAGCCAAAGCATCGATGTCTTGTTGTCTCAAGTCCGTAAAAAAAATGTATTCACATGGTAATAAACAGTTTTGCGACTACTAAAAGTTACATTTTAAGCCGGTGATACACGGTTCAACATTTGTTGATCAACAAATGTTGCAGCTCCTGTTCAACAAATGTTGAAAAGTGTGTCATGCAGTGTTGAATGTTGAAATAGACCATT
>NC_090874.1:11605125-11607625 GCF_036669935.1 Montipora foliosa | reverse complement strand
CTTTTGCGGTGGTCAATTCTGTTTGATCAAGTCACTCGTACTGGCCATGCCAAACACTGCATTACTGCTGGGTCTCCCTGATAATCCGGTAATGTGATACGGTTTATCTCGTTCACTTCGGGCTAATCAGAACGCACATGTACTGAGGTATTTATAACTAAAGTTGAAGCTCACTTGAACTCTCGGATTGAAAGCTCTCGTAAGCGACCGCGACCACCTTTGGAATTACCCAACAATTACCCAACTAGACTTTCCCATTGTTTTTAATTTTCTCGCTGGTTATTAAGCACTTAATGACTGGCCCCAAGGGAAACAGTGAGTTTTGTTTCCCCGAGACCCTCAATGTTCCCCGAGGCGAAGCCGAGGGAAACATTGAGGTCGAGGGGAAACAAAACTCACTGTTTCCCGAGGGGCTAGTCATTAAGTGTTTTGTTATACCTTCCAACTCAAAATAGAACAATACACAGATAAAAATTATTTGCTTGACGTCGGCTGGCGTACAGATTTGCCGCCGTTTCAGGGGCACCAAACGAATCTGTTCCTCACATTATCTGTTCCCCAGAGGAATCTTGCTGGCTGGCAAAAATACAGGTGTTTCGATGAGCTGGCTGGGAAATTTTGTTATTGACAGAGGTTTTGCCTGGGAATTACTGACTTTTTCTTGCATTTCAACCCGAGCTGGCTGTAGAAACTCTGAAGACTGAGGACGACTAAAAAAATAACCTGTTTTGTCCCGGTTTTGTCGCTTTTGTTCGGTCGTTTCGATCGTGGGATTTGAAAGCGCGCGGAATTCCTGGCTGGGAAATAAATTTGATCTGCTGGCTGGGAAACCAACCAATTTTATCTAGCTGGCTGGGAAATTTCTTGTGTGTCTTGCTGGGAAAAAGGAACAGATAATGTTTTCCCAGCAACACTGAAAAACACCTGAAAATGCCTTAATAACATTTATTTTCCTTAACCGGGGTATAATAATACATTTTACAACAAATTGGTCGTTGGGTGCCCCTGCCGTTTCAAAGGTGCACGACCTGATCACGTCTGAGTCGAAAGTTCAAGTTGTTGTTGCCCTAGGGCGTCATGAAGTTTTGTTCGCCCTAGGCCGTCATAAGTGTTTGGCCAATGACATTTGACACGTTCTCCTCCAATCAGAAAACGTATTTGAGTTGGGAGGTATAACAAAGCTTGTTGACCGACACCCGACTGCTATTAAAGGGTAGCCTCGCTCTTCAAGGCGGGCTTTGAATGTTTTGGCTGGGAATGTTTGTAAGGATATTTTGGCAGATGTGAATGAGAATAAAGAAGTTCTCATTATCTTCTGTACCATCAATAAGAATTTACAAATCCTAGAGACTTGTATTAAGCTCTAGTAGCGACCACTTTTTCGAATTCCCCAGTGGGTGGTCGCTTACGAAAGCTTCGATTGTAGTTAGGTACTATGGTGGACATAGGAACTTTAACCAGCTGAATTGGCCTTTCGGATAACTAAACTCTCTCAATATGGGGGAAGATTTAGTTGTTTCGGTCCGGCTTACAAGAACGCGGTTGAGACAGATGAAGATACTAATTGAACCAGGAATATGTATGTCAACGACTTCTTTTGATTGACTGATGGAAATCTGTTCGTGTGAATAGGTGATAAGCGACAGGAAGACAATCAGCACGGTTGAAGAGATTTATACGGTATTTATCCCTGATGAACACAAAGAAAAACGGATAAATGAAAAAGTGAATAACTAAAAAGGTTTCTTCAACATTCATGAACAATTTTTCGGATTATCTGGATGTTTCCACGTCAAGAATAGCTATAATCCTCGCCAGATAACATAAATTTTAGCCTCTGGTTAAACTCTGCAACTAACCAAGCTACGGCCCATGTCCGACTTCTTTAAGCCGTTATTTACACTCTCAATCGCTTTTGTTTGGAAGCACATGGCCAAAATAGAGGACAATATGAAATTTATATGCGATGTGAAAAGTCAGTTTGTTATGTCTCCAAAAGTTTCGGGTAAACGGACTCTGCTCCCGTATATTGTTTTTATTACCGGCAATATTCAACATAGTGTATTTTGTATGTTTGTCATAAGATATCAATTTTGAATATGCATGCGCGAACGCGGAGTTGCGTTACTTGAATTGGGCATCGGAAAATCATCTGACCAAATACATCATTACTTTTTAAACTCATTCCTAAATGGAATTAGTCTTAATTAGTCAATACGCATCGGCTGTTCCTTCACGGGTATTAAAAAAGATAGAATTCAGACTACTGCATATAACTTTTCAATAGTATTGTGTTCTAATATTTCTTTCGTGTTCCTTGATAAATACTGAATGCTTTCATGAATGAACCACAAACTAAGCCTGAAGAGCTAAATATCAAAGATTACAAATAAGTAGCCGACGTTTTCAGTAATTCGAATAGCAGTTGGCTTCTACACGTCATAACACGGCTAAATTAATGCTTGATGGTCCCCAAATCATGTTTAAGCGAAATATTAGG
>NC_090874.1:11555125-11600125 GCF_036669935.1 Montipora foliosa | reverse complement strand
GATATCGAGAAAGCGTATTCCATCTTGAAGCAGTGTATATATGAAGAGCTTAAATAATTCGACCTTACAATCATTAGTCCAGTGGACGAAAATGAAAAATAGTTGAAAGTCTTCGTATAAAAAGTCAGATCTTGTTCTGGCAAGATGAATAAAAGACGCCAAAGTCTTCGCAGAAGTCGGAAAACGGTGGGTTAACGCGCCGCAAATTATCTTCCTGATTCTTGTGCTATTGATGTTTCATTGTTCTGAATTTTGGCCCCTGTGTCAAAGAAAAAGTAAATAATCTACAGTAAATAAAAAGAGAGCTAGCAGAAACGGTTGAACAGAGATGGAAAATGATACTATGACCCCCTCTGTTCACGTGATGCATCGGGCTAGAAAAATGAACCAATCATAGATAAGGGCGGAGAGAGGATAGTTCTACTTAAGGGATTGCGATCTCTGTGACTGGCACTCTTAACTGTACCTTCACGAAGTAGAACTCAGCTTTTTTGCCGAAGCCTACCTAATCAAGAGACTTTCCCCTTTATGGAAATGTGATTGCTAGTCAGCTGTTATGCGTTCATTCAACCATTCATTTATCCATTCTTAAATCCCTTTTAAACACGCACAAAAAATTGACAGGACACTACAAAATAGCGGCACGGTACCAATATTTGGAGTGCCCGAGCACAGCTCCAGAGATGTGCAGGGCACCCTGGGAACGAGCGTGAAACATAGGTACGGTACCGAGATTTCGGAGAGTCGTGCCAAACGTTTTTGCTAATGAAAAGCGGGCTTTAGTCTCCACCAGAAACCCATAAGGGTTGAAACGTGTAACGGCCCCTTGTGTTCTGGGAAACGAGCTTCTGAATATTCAATTTGCTAAGTACCATATTTGGAACAACAAGAGCGAGGGGTTTCCAAATATGGTACTTAGCACTGAAACATTCAACCAATCAGTTCGCACTGAATATTCGGAAGCTGTGAACGCGCGTTACACGTTTCAACCCTTATGGGTTTCTGTCTCCACTTAATCAGTCACTCACTTAGTCATTCTCTCGCTTATTTCCTCATTCATTTCTTCATTCTCTCGTTCAACCCTCCATTCATCTCTCATCCATCCATACCCTCACTCACTCACTCACTCACTTTACCAAGCATCTGTATCTTCCTCCTTTCATTCCTTTCTTTTTTTCGTCCATTCTTCCCTCCCATTTATTTACTTATTTATTTATGTATTTTCTGATTTTTATTAACAACGATAATTTGGTTATACGTTTATCAAAGTTCTGTCACATCTAAAAGGCTGAAGTAACGGGTTGAAATTCAGAAGGTGTACCTCGTATTAATTTGAAATTCTATCTAAACGTGTTATGGCTTTGCAGCAAACATGCGGTTAGAAGCTCCCTCTTCCTTTAAAGGCGAAGACTTCAAGATGTCGATCAAACGCTTTCGCGTATCATACTGAATTCCTCCGATTTGAATTTGCTGTGGCTTTTTCATCCCTAAGAAGTTATTAGTGAGTTTATTAGTATTATTAGTTATTTGTTAGATGAGGTTCAGTGATGCTAGACAGAAACAACAACCGACTGCAAGTCGCAGAACATTACATGTCAGTTCGATTTCATGTTTAAGGCGAAAAATGAACAAATGACACAAGAAAGGAAATGAACTATCCTAACCCATAGATATCAAATCACTAGAATCGGTCTAATATGTATATATATATATATATCTTTTTTTAATTTTTTATTTTTTAATTTGGTAGTGCATTTTTAATATTGGGATTATTCCTTGATTTTGACCCCCTTGGAAGAAAATATATATGACCAAATCGCATGCAATTCCTCAAAACATGATTGAGGTGGATATTTTATATGGCGCGTTTTTAGTGTCAAAATTCAATGGTGCATTCGGCAATCGACCAATTTTGGTATGTATTCAAAAGACATCACCTCGCGGCTCTGGGGAATAAACTCCTTTTGTTTCGGAATGAATTTTAATATATCGAAATTGGTCTATTCAAACTTTCAATTCAACGATTCAAACATTCAATACACCCATATCACTCACTGTACAAACAAAAGATTTTGCCCGTCTAGCCTCTCATTCAGTGTGGCAAAGACAATGCAAAGACAAAGCCTTTATTCCCCATGGACTCCAAAATGGCCCCCGAGTGATAAAGGTGAATTTCGGCAATTCAATTCAATTCCTAAGGTTAGCTTAAATGAATGTTTAGGATTCTTCTGTATTGGTAAGACAATGACCTGTGACTTGTGAAGCGAAGTGAATATTTGCATTGTCGAACTGAAAGTCTGAATGGCATGATGTAACAAAATGTATCCGAACAATTTCTAATAAATGCAATCAAAGTGTCATTTGATTACCGCACAAGTTGCACGTGATCCCGCACGTTGTCTTCATGCTGCGTGGAAATTTCTGGCAATAGCCTCGTGTTTTTACTTCTTGGCAAGTATCACGATCATAGACATCGGCACAGAAGGCTGAAAAAGAGCAGAAACACTCCTGTTGTAAGATCTGTAGGTGATTTATCCAACTGACCAAAGTAATCACTTTGGTTAATTCCATGAAACCATACAATTAATAATTTAGCCTATGCCAGTTTGGAGCGTACGTTCATTCAAAATTTCACGAAAAAAGTTAGTTAGATATCACAATCATCTTCCCAGCGATTGCAGGATACCTTGGCACTTGTCTTCTTGTCCGTCATTCTAACGCACGATGCATAAAACATGGCATGCAAGTGAGTGGCCGCAAATAGATGGTTTTCGCCTGACGTCATCGCCGCCATGTTGGAGGACGAAAACAAAATATCTCTCATTGGCTCCTTTTGTTCGTCCACCAGCAATTGTACATTGCAGCATTGTTATCTGTGTCTCTAGAGATTGGTTGCAAACCATCTATTTTGTACTAAAGCGAGATCCTCTTTCAGCTACATATATACACAAAGCCAGGGAAAGGCGCCCTGCAGCTGGGGAAGAGGTTGGCATCTACATCTATCTTTATTACCTTTAAAGCCATAAGTATCGCAAGCATGAATTTGTTTTCAATTTCAGAGAGAACGGTTTAAACGATTTCGATGACGTTAATCCTCAACAAGATTCTGTAGTCCGTGCTCATCCAAGCTGTACATGCAATTCTCTTCTTTTCTGCAATCCCGGCATGACGCTGGCTTGTGTTTGTCTCGTTGCGTTTCGTTAATTAATGCCCACCATTACCATGTGCTCATGATCTGGGCTGCCTTACCGTAGATGTTCTCCGCCATTATATGGCCAGCAAGGGTAAAGGCCACTTGCACTAAGAGGTCATGTGACATCGTTTTTATGAAAATGAAAGTTACATGATTTTGCCTTCGAAACACTATTAGTGGGTCATCTCTTAAACAAAATAATAGTGATTTGGTTTTTCAAACCCGCACCATTTGCTTAAAATGAGAAAGTCCGTAGCTGGTCACGTGACCAAAACTTGATTTTTTTGAAATTATGAATTACGGCTTTCTGACACAAATTTTGCACTTGAACTTGAAGGAAAATGTTGAAAAGATGATGTGGTAACGTTTATGGCACATCTGAACTCAACTATCAAACATTTAACAAGATATAAGCAAAAGTAGTTTTGGCCGCCATGTTGGAGGGCAAGAGTATGCCCTCCAACATGGCGGCCAAGACAAATCATGCTACTTTGTTGAAAAATCAAAGTACCATAAAATATCTCCCTTAAATGTGTTTCCTCTCAAATTTCGCGTGTAAGATAATTTTCATGTGTTCTGTCAATTTTTGGCAACAGCAAGATTACAACTCATTGTTTAAGGGAAGCATTGGTCACGTGACCTCTTAGTGCAAGTGGTCTATTGCCTTTTGTTACCGATCTTGTTCAATTTGTGACGCTAGTGTGCGGCTTTGATTATAGGCTTTTATAGCCGTTCATTGCCAGGGGTCTGAGCTTCGCGCTTAGTGATGTGCTCAGTTGCCAGAACAGGTTTACCTTCATAAGATTGGTCCTCAATTTCGCTCTCCGCTTCTGCTTTGAGTTCTTCGATTTCTTCGTCTGTTAATCTCTTCCTCCCTAAGAAAGGTAGGTAAAAGGTAAGGTAAAGTCTGCTACGAGCCTAGAAGGCCCACCAGGCCTGCGCATATCTCCGGTTTCTGTAGCATGAAGCGACTAGGAGTATTTCTACTTCCCCCTGGATGGGACGCTAGTCCATCGCAGAGTTACCCCCAGCATTAAATTCACCGGTACCCATTTATACACCTGGGTGGAGAGAGGTACCGTGGGAGTAAAGTGCCCAAGAACACAACACAATGGCCCCGGCCAGGACCCGAACCCGGATCCGAACCCGGACCGAACACTGACCATGAGTCCACCGCGCCTCCCTCCGTAAGAAAACAAAGATATAAATAACACCAATCTTCAGCTCTTGCATTTGACTTGTAAACATTAACAAGACAATTGTCCAGCTAACACAAAATTTCAAAATTTAAGACGACTGGGATCATTGGAGATATTTGGCCTTAAAATAAGCAACGACGACGGCTATGGCTATGCTAAGTTCTTCGGCATGAAAAGTGATTACTACCAGTCTTAGCCTACTGATCACTTTCTAACAATTAAAACTGGTATTTTGCAAGTTCGTTTTCGAGATATCAGGGCTATGGCTATGCTAAGTTCTTCGGCATGAAAAGTGATTACTACCAGTCTTAGCCTACTGATCACTTTCTAACAATTAAAACTGGTATTTTGCAAGTTCGTTTTCGAGATATCAGCGTTTAACTAACTCTTTCACTTTTGAAAAAAATGTATGAAAGGTCACTCACCGTCGCATTTGTAAAGAAGGTTGGCTTGCAGGATGTCAAATCTACTGAGTGCTTTTCGTTGACCGATATCTACGTCTCTCAAAGGTATAAGAGTGTCTAGCATCACAGGAAAGCGAGAGAAGAACGCTCTGTTATAATGCATGATGGATCCATAGTCATAAGGAACATCCCTTGAGTCGATCCACTTTCGACCAAACCGATAGAAGTTTCTCTCATAGCCTTAGAAAATAAAAATTGAAAAACAAAAGTTTAAACTGTGTTCCAAGTCACGCGAGTTACGTGAGTCGGAACAGAGTTACAGAAAACCTGTAGGAACAATATGTTAAATCAAGAGAAAATAAAGGGATGGAAAGGACGAGTAGTGATATGTGATTTTCTCAAGAAATCACATATCAGTGACCCAAGAGACGGAAATCAGTTTCCTTTAACGTCTGACGTGATATGAATTCATTGGAGAACTACTTTGGTGAAAAAGAAGTATTCAACCAGTGGACTAATGCAAATCCTGCATTTTGATTGGCTACACTACAAGAGGACTGTTAGTAATAGTCCTCGAGTAGCGAAAAGCGTGGCGCTTTCTTTCGTTTTATTCCCAAATAAATATTTCTGCAACTTGCATTTGCTAACTTTGCTATTGCCCTTTCTGTCCGACTGTCCGTTTGTTTTTGAAAATAACTAAAGCTGGACCGAATGTGCATCTTCCTTTGTGGCAGTTTATTTCCCATATTGCACGACTTTATTTTCCCGACTGGCCTCTGGGTAATGTACATATACAATCCCCACCAAAACATTTGGGACGGCTTTGTTGTTTTTCAATGAAGATAATTGTTCCATTGATCCCCCATCTTGGACAGTTATTGTGCAACTTCGCACGGTTGTAGATGTGGGTAGGAATTGGAAGTTAAACTTGGAAGTATTCTCCCCAAAAGACGAGCAAAAAGTGCTGTATCTCCAAACGTTTTGACCAGGATTTAGATCCGCAATACACAACATGTATCAAATAAAAGGGGGCTTTCGTTACTCCATTTTTTCTCGATATTCATATCAGGAGAAAGACACCTTAGTTATAGAGAAGGAATCCACTTCTGTGCGGTTATTTACGGTGCAGGCTGCAGCTACTCACCCGGTAGAATGTTCTTTTTCAGAACTCTAACATACTTGTTCCTGTCAGGACGGCTGTGTTCATGGAAGAAGCCGACAGCGTGGCCCAACTCGTGAATGATATTTCCAACTTTACACCTTAATGCTGGGCTACCAATCGTCAGCTTTTGCATTTTATCGCCACCCCGACCGACTCGAGAAGCGCAACTAAAAAGGAAGGGAAGTTCTGGATAAAAGCTGATGTCATATAACAGGCAATTTATCTGAGCATTTGGAGTTTTATGACGAGGCTGACGATCAGTTAAGCCTCACTGACGTATTTGCATAAAGCAATGAAGAGGATTATGAATCCACTCAAGTTGGGGTCCATTGCAGGGTTACCACTAGAAGGATGGGCAGTTAGTACAGCATTATCATATACCGGAAAAATATATTTTGTAACGTTTTGTTAGTTTCACGAGAGTATGTATGTTAGGTTGCATAATACTGCTGAAGTAATTTTAGCGTGCTTGTAGGTGTCTCAATGGGCTAGTACATTATTTAAGGGTTGTTAAGTTATGCAAGAGCCATTCGAGGCATCTCTTTCAACCCTAGTTTTTTATTTTATTTACTGTTGTAATTTTCTCTGAGTTTGTGAAACTGTAATGCTGTTTTTTGTAACGCTTCACGCTTGCTGCATCAGTAAACGAGATGCCCGCTCCTATTCTGTGTTTTGTGATTATTTAGATTAGTTACAAAATATTTTGTAATCGTTTCAGTGTGATTAGAATATAAAGCTTCTACCACGCCATATTTATTACGGTCCTCAGATACACTACTGTGATAGACTGATTTAGCTGTAGTATCGGCCACTGATAAAGGACCGAGATTAAGGCCCCGTCCACATGGATTCTGATTTTCGAAAACGGAGATTTTTTCCGCGTGAGGGAAAATCTGCTTTTCGAATCGTATTTGTGCGTCCACATCAATACGGAAACGATTCAAAAATGCTAACCTAAAACAAAATGGGCTTGACCGAATTCCTTTTTGAGATTAGCTTTTCCATATAAAATATAGGGTATTTTTAGATGGCTTTCCAGTTGCTTGGGTGACCTATTACGCCACAGTAATGAGTGCATCTTGTTGAGCAAATATTGGTGTTTCAAATGGGTACCACAAAACTGACTTTCTGTGAAAAAGTGTTGAAAAATGAAAAGGAATTGAACTTTATTATAAGTGTCAACTCTTCACCCCTAGAGCACTAATTGGGCACACTGTAATCCCAAATTATCACAAAACAAATCAAACCGCAGAACCAGGAGGAAAACCTCTCGGTGCAGAGTAGAGAACCAACAAACTCAACCCACATATAACGCATATTATTAAAAACTGGATCATTGGATAATGCAATTCGAGAGTTTTTATTGGCTAAGCCATCATGGGTTATGAACCATTATACCATGATCTACAAACACGGCAAGCATATGCGTGATTTTTTGGGCCTTTTTATATTTATTGTAGTCTAGTTTTCTATATTTTGGGAGCGTTTTTAATAAAACAATTATTCCACTCGCGCTTGTTGGATATGAGATGATTATAGCCAACTCGGCGCTACGCGCCACGTTGGCTATCTATCATCTCATATCCAACGCGCGCTCATGGAATAATTGTTAAATATATGAAATGAATCGTATACTGAACTGCAGATATGAGATCAAGTAAAGCTATGATCCCCAAAAGGTAAGGACACAATTTTAGCAATTGCGTAGAGAAGCTTGAAAAATTCAGGACTTCAAAGGGGTTTAAACCCGTGACCTCGCGATACTGGTGCGTTGAAGTCCTGAAATTTTCAGGCTTCTCTTCGCAATTGCTGAAATTGTGTCCATAACTGCGAGGATCATAGCTTTACTTGAGGTTCAAACCTACTAAACACTGCATCGACGAACCAACAGAAATGAAAGAAAGACTCCAGATCAGCTTACTTACAGCGACCGCCCTAACCTGAGCCTTTCACATGACGTCACGGCCGCCATATTGGTGTCCGCAAACAAAGAAACGGCTACCATGTTGGTATCCCGAGTCAATCCTCCAGGAATTGAACTCTATAACTATGTAAAAGTTTTCTTTTGTTTTCTTTGCGAACAAAACATGCCTGGCTATTGATAAGGCGAGAGAAACCCAAGAATTGCTAGGTCTCTAAACAGCCAGCTAATTGGTTGTATAAACGTTAAAATTCCAATCTTAACCAAGACCCCAGCTAAACAATGATACATGAAGTGCTTTGGTTTATGGAACACTTTGTGATTCCTATATAAGCAAAATACCGCGCCGGGAAATGTGAGGCTTCAAAATTTCCTTGAACATCCGTTCGATTTTGTTGTTTGCTCCCCTCTTTCATCCGTGTTGAAACATGTTGAATCGATGTTGAATGAATTTAAAAACATTTAAACGTTGCTTCAACAACCATTCCAACATTACTTTTGTTTTCGCGAATGTTGAATGATCGAAGTTCAAGCCACTTTTGCCCTCCATTTTCAACATTGATGGGTATGCGCGTGCGCACTAATAGGTCTCTCAACGACGTACCCATGTCCGTACCCGTAGTAACAACCGCGGCTGCAGCCTGGGGTTGAAGACAAAGCCTCTCGCGAGCTTTGTTGAATCAAATGTTGAAATCATTTGCCCACCCCAGCAGTCAACATCGTTCAACATCATTCAACAAAATCGAACGGATGTTAAAGCAAATGTTAAAGCCATTTGTCCCGGCCTTCAGTGTTCACTCGGAAGACAGATATCTACTTTCAGGTCCAGTACCATTCCAATATATACCATTTATTTAATAACTTGATACTTACCCGCCTTCAAAAACAAACTTGATATATCCGAAATTCTTGGGAGATTTTCGGACACGTTTGAATTTTAGACATGTATGTTTCTGCCAATGACGCATGGCTGCTCGTGCCCGCCGTCTGCCAATCCTATCTTGGGATAAAAAAATGCAAGAGAAGAACTCGTCAGTTTAATTTAATTGATAACGGACTGGTCATCCCGAACAATTCCAGGTTTCTTCTGTTATAATGGGGAGGGTCATGCAGTCTTGCATATTTTACAGCAATCTTTACAATAATTGCGAGATAATTTCTTCTCCATGTTTCAGTCCATCGGTAAAGAAGACTTAAGCTCAGTTTACACCAACTCCCTTGACCAAGTTTTAAACATGTTTAGTTAGGCATGGTTTCAAAATGTTTTCTCTTAAATCATGTATACTGATTGTTGTCGTCTCCAAATTTAGCACAGATCAAAGCATGTATTGAAACTTACCTGAATCTCACGTAAAAGCCAGTCCTACAATTTTCTGTGACTGATTTTCATTTTGTTAAACCCAGTTAAATTAAACATGTTTTGCGGTCGGTGTGAATGGGGCACTAGTCTCCCGAACTTAGTTTAATCAATATCTTAGTTTGAATTCTTCTTACGAGTTCATTAGTAGAGCATCGAAACTAGTGATCGGAAGATCGTGGGTTCGACTCCTTTCCGGAGCACTCGGATTTTACCCGAGTTTGTCCGAGTCATAATCGATAAAGTACATTTACAAACATCACAGTTGTTTATTACATGTTATGAACTTTGCGTCTTCCAGTTTCAGATGAATCCATACAAGAAAAAGGCGTAGTTCAGTCGATTAGTTTGCCGCCTTCTGATTTGGAGGTCGCCATTTCGATCCCCGTTTCATTCCATCGACGTGTGTTTCGACTTTCCTCTGATGCTTGTAGCTGTAGCTTTGAATACCCGTAAAACGGAGCATTGACGGAGGAAGGGGGCTAAAAGGTGCGCACCAAGGGTCACAAGTTTATAGCTCACTGGCACGTGTTATCCTCGTAAAATAAAGACCTTTACTTTTGGAGACGCATTAGTCTTTATACTAGACGAAATTAACAGACGCAGAAAAAAATGTTTGCCCAAGTTTGTCCCAGACGGATTATTCGTCTTTATATAGTTTGTCCCGTCTTTACACTGGATGAATGACACGAGAGACGCATAATTCGTCTGGACGGATTATGTATCTCTAGTATAAAAACGGCCATGCAATAGCCCCAAATCTATATAGAATTGTAACCTTGCCAAAAGCACGAAGAAACGATTCCTGCATTTCATACTGTTCCAATAATTATTACATCATTCACTCAATTCAGATTGGAGCATTTTATAAAACTTACCTACTCCTTTGTGGAAATCAAAGTAGACCTTTGCTTTCGGCCAGAGGTACATAGTATCCTTGATTAAGGCCCTCTTGGTCCCTCCTTGGGTTCCACCGTTGCTTTTTATGTTATCAAGGAACGCTTGCTGTTTCGGGGTGAGGATCATGTCACCCTCAAAATAGTCTTTACCCAGGTTCTCTTCACCTTGAAGATACAAGAAAATTCTGTTCAGAAGTAATGTCTGAATTTCATGTATCATTAGTTTCATGTGGCAAAAACGTTTACGTAACAAGATTAACAAAATTTAATCTGGTAACGAAATTAACAACATTGAAAATTATGAGGACTTGTAAATGCTGAAAATAAAGAATTTAAAGGGAAGCTCCACTCTAAAGAAATGTTTGAAATGCTTTCGAAGAAAGCGCTTGTATCCGAAATTAATAACTGTAAGAATTACTCATTTCTGTTTTCAAATTTCCCAGGTGTCGCTATATTGACTATATTGAATAAGCAAAAAAGGCAGTGCGGCCCAGTGGAAAGTGCGCTTGCTTTGAAATCCGGGGATCCCGGGTTGACTGAGACAATTTCTGACCACTCGTTGATTTTGTTTCTTCCTGGTGGTCCTTTTGTTCAACTTCTCAGCTGCAATTGTAAAAAGCTAACTGGTTTGCCTCCCACCAGTTGGGATTCTTAACAGTTTGTCGAATGTTCTGTTCTGTTGTGATTGTGTTTCATTGGCCCTGAAAAGCCCCTATGGGGAGTCACGGTCAATAAGTATGTATGTCTATCTGTAGAGTGTTTTTCACGTGAAGCTCGGCGGCCATGTTAATGTTCCTAAACAATGGAACAGCGGCCATCATGTTGGTGTACCCAACTAATCCTCCGGTCAGGTGATCTGGTGACGTAATTTGGAGGACTGGGAAGAAAAATTTTAACGCCGTATCCCACAACCGCGCGCGGCTCTAGGTGTTGTTACCAAACTCCCTGCAGTATTTCCATCGCCAAAACTCAACAGATCATTCCGTGTCTACCAAATTTCCTGTTACTGATCATGAATGAACATTCAAGTTCACTCGACGAGCTCTAACCTCGCCTCTGCCATGTTGAATTCGAAAATAAGGCTGCGCGGGGTTGTGGGATACGGCGTTAAAATTTTTCTCCCCAGTCCTTCGAATTACGTGACCAGATCACCTGGGGGAATTGAGCTCTATTATCATGCAAAAGAAAAGATATTTCAATCCGACAACTTGAATGTTAAGTCTATAGATATTATCTTCTTTAACAAGAAATGATAACAGAGGGAAAATTCTAAAGAGAAACACACCTATGTCGTCATTATCTTGTTGCTGAACAGCATCTTCTTGTTCCTGAGCCAGCGTTGCTCGGTCAGTGGCCAGTTGATTAGGTGTTTCTGGAGCAACGGCGGGTGCACTACTGACCGCTGTAAAGAAGTTTAATGAGAATGAGATTTAATTAGTAGGACGCTTTTTCAAACTTTTAAATATGTTTTATCTATCAAAGGAGACTTCATGCACCGATTCTATCAGGTTATTCATTGTTCGATACATTAATTTGAGCGACCCTGGTTAATTTTCTATAAATTGCGGCTTGCTGCGTCCTTCAAAATGTGAATCTATATAGCAATATCCCAACTTTCGTAGTTGTTCATTGTCTTTGCAAATGCCATTTTATCTGCCCTCCACCCTTGAATTATAATATAACAATTTTGACAATTTTGTTTCAAAGGTCCAGCCTGGACTCAAGCCATTGTATTCTATCCACAAATAATTTTATTCTTAAAGCAATCAAAAGAAACAATGCTGACGAAATAGTGGGCTCCATTTTATTTAGGGCACTCATGCTTATACCAAATAATCAAGCTAGTCATTTAATCTCTCAGATAGTGCTCACTGGCTTTTTAGCGCGATAAAGTCTATCATGCGGCGTTTTCACCAACCGAATATAAGTAGGATATAAATTGAACAAGTAAAGCGCAAGCCATAACTTACCAATCGTACCCCTTGGACTCGGTCAGTAACACGTATTTAGACCTACCCCGAGAGTAAGATATGGGATCATCCTCCTCATCATCTCCTTCCAATATGTCTGCAGGATCTCCACTGTATAGTTGTTGTGTTATTGGTTTTATTTGAGTTTTCTTAACACTCTTTAACAGCTGAGCAGAGGACATCGTTTCGTGATCATTCTTTTTTGCATTCGTTGACGCTGCGTGAAAAGTTGATTCAGAGGCAAGGATGTTCTTTGAAATTTTTTTAGTTTTTAGGAATTTCTTAAGGTGATTGTTTTTCGTGGTGTTCTGAAAAACGCCGTCTTTCCTGCCGGTTATTTTTGCTTTCGTTTCAGCTCGCTGTTGCTTGTCTTTTTGGTGTTTGTGTTTGCGCTTCTTCTGTACTTTGCTTTTTCTAAGCACTCTCACTTCATGTTCACGGAGTGGTCGAGTCCACAGTTCTTTGTCAGATGAGCCTCGCAATGTTTTATTTCGGTGACTTGCCTGATCGCGGTACCCTGAACCTGAATGCAAAAGGCAAAGTACGCAACTGGAAAATCTACCAGGTGTATGATCGAAATGTTTTCCGGAATAAGAGAATAGGAAATAGGGGAGGATAGTTGGAGCAGTGGTGAGAGTACTCGCCTCCCACCATGTAATGTACGATGTGGCCCTGATTCGATTCTTAGACTCAGCGTTACATGGGGGTTGTGTTTGTTAGTTCTCTACTCTGCCTCGAGAGGTTTTTCTCCGGGTACTCCAGTTTACCGCTCTCCTCCTCTCCTCATTGGAAACCTATGATTTGATTTTCGTTATTTATTTTATTGATTTCAGTTTACAGTTTCCCAGTTAGTGCTCCAGCTAGGGGGGGGGGGGGGGGGGGGTCCCTTGTCGCTTGTCTGAATTTTAAAAGGTCTCGTGCCGGTGCTTTGGCAGTGTTTCACGTTGCTGTCGGAAATTTAAGGAAAGGATGTCGTTTGTCGCGATTTCACTTTAAGTGCTGTCGCTACATTTTTGGCCATGTCGCTTGTCGGCAGAGCCTCACTTAGCCCTTGCCGTTGATAAAAATCTGAATTAAACAAAATGTTCTCTTTCTTTGAAGGGGTACGGTACTATCACAGCGCGTGCAAAACATTTACCCTTAAAATACCTCGATTGAATTCATCACTTTTTTAAAGTAATCTACGACAAAAGGGATGGAAAAAATTGTTTTTACAGACTTTATGCGAGTTCCTTAAGACTGGGATTGAATGGAAAAAAAATAATGCCAGTTAGATTTGTAATAAAATACCAATTGCGGAACGAGATTTGCCTACCCATTTTTAGGGTCAAAACTTGGGCTTGTAGGGTTGGACAGAGCGAGCCTTTTTTAGAAGCTGACAGTACCTAGTACGTACAGGACAGAATCGGACAAAGATTGCCTCTGGAAGCGATTACGTACCTCCACATTCAAACTTGTATAACAAGTTTCCCTGTTGAGCATCTAAATTACTAAGTCCAATTCTTTGTCCTATACTGACACCACCGCTCGTAGGTTCCAACGTCTTCATGCCACGCGTTTTCGTGAAGAAAAACTCTCCGTAGTGCATTACAGATCCATAGTCGTAGCCGACACCAAGGGAGTCCACGGTGTCGTCAGTCTCCTTATAAAAGTTCTTTTCATAACCTAGATGTGAACAGATCATCGTCGTGTTATGGTATGTTCGACTTACGAGAGCAAAGAAAATTATTTCCTTTTCAATATCGGATATTGCGTTTCTAGAGTTGTGATTCAGGCTCACTTGAAACCCGGTTATCATGCAATGTGATCTCGCTAAATATCCGCAAGTTGAAACTTTTGCGGCAGAAAACGAAAATTTTGACTTTCCAATTTAAACATCCAGAATTTAAAAATAATAATAAATCATCCCGTCGCTATTGGATATGACACGCTAATATAAGTGGCTAACCTCAGTCCCATGTATCCGTCTAGATCTAATAAAATATCGTTGTTTGTTTAATTTGAAAAATCGTATGAACTTGCTCGTGCACTTCCTGATTTATGGACACCGGTGATGTTCTGAAAGTTCTGAAAATGCACTCGCATACGGCCCGTGCATATTTTTGAACTTCCAAAACATCGCTCGTGGCCATAATTATATCACGAAATTCATTCGTGTTCACAAGATTTCCCACACATATCGAACTATAATAGGCCCCGTTCGATATAACACACAGGGCTACAAGGCTTCATGGTTAAATTTGAATATTATTTGCCGAGAAATCTCCCTTGAGACAAAGAAAACAGAACTGAGCCATGAAATTTGATCAAAAATCCTCTTAGCCATATGCATGCCTGAATATTTATATATCGAACACACGGTTGTCACAAAACAACAATATCATTGGTAATCGTGCTGCAAGTGCGGTAAGCGTTTTAACGCCTATTTTTGCGGTACTCTTCACAACAACGGCATGAGGTCACCAAATTTGAGGTTTTGACGACAACCCGAGCTTACAAATGTGAATCTTTCATTCTCCAATATTTACTCAAGAAGCGCTCGTACCAATTTATTCTTAGGATAGACTTAACTGATTAGAGTGTAACGTGAAGTGTTAGTTTTCTACCCCGTATGAACAATGTGAGCGTTAGCCCTACTAATGGAAATGGGCCCACACAAGGACAGAGAAAGGATACTTAGGATACTTTGCCCACATTGTGCGACACGAACGAGATGGCCCGGGCTAATCACTAAAGGCTGGTTTTCGATAGTCGGATTCGTAGTCGTAAGAGCGTTTATGACCTAGTGAAAATCAAAAATCGTAGTCGTAAGCGGAGTCATTAGCTCGACGGAATCGGAGTCGGAAGAATCAGAACGTTCCCATTTTCTTCCGACTCCGCTTACGACTCCATCGCTCATGATGCAGTGAAAACTACGTACCTGGAGATTGTGTCAGAGTCGGAGGCAGAAGCGGAAGAACCAACCAATCACAGTACTTGGAATCGAGCATTGTGATTGTTTTTTTCTTCCGTTTCTGCTTCCGACTCCGATAATGCAGTTTTCATTGGATCGTAAGCGACGGAGTAAAAGGCGGAATCGGTATTCTGCTTCCGACTCCGACAGTTTGATTTTCACTAGATCATATCGCTCTGCGCTTCTGATTACGAATCCGACTCCGACTCCGACTCCGTCGCTAGTGAAAACCAACCTTAAAACCTTACAATGTTGCAAAGTTATATTTTGAGATAACGTTTTCGTCGACGACGCTGTTGTAGATTTTTAAGTCCCTACTGTTTATAATTACAAGAAGTTCGAAATCTGCAATAACATTCAGCGAATCAGATTGCGACATGGTTACGGCTAGAGTTTTGGCTAGTCTAGAGTTTTGGAGGGAGAAAAATAAGATGTCATTGCGTTCCGTGGCTGACCATGAATTTGCATTTAGGTTCATTTAGCACGAGCAATATTCTGTGTGTGTACTTGATTGTGGACCAATCAGAGCGGTTGTGTGGTCATTAGGCCCAGTGTGATTGTCCATTATTTGGCTGGACCCGTATTCAAAATTTCGACGGACGTACCCTTCATAATACCGTAAACTGAAGGGCGAAGGCTGAACACTTCTCATAATGGAATTCTGCCGGTAATACCCTGGTTGATTAGCTCTGGCTTTTTCTCACGACGAAGGAGTAATCAGAATCAACATGCACAAGTGAGGTAACGCTTTTAGTCAGTTGTAATTAACAACAACATAAGTATGGTCATTTCTGTAATTATAATAATTAAGTATGTTTCGTATGTTAGCAAGCTGCCAGGTTGTTGGCAAGGTCTAACTTAGTTTTGCTCATAACACTCAGAGGGAGAGAGTTTTAACCTAATCACTACGAACTACTTTCGACGCCCACTTTCCAACAATTTGTCTCGTATTTGCCTCGAAGCCGTGAAAGAAAAGACCTCCATGTGGTCCATATCGAGGGTTTATGAAAAATGGAGGTTAAACTCGGGACAGTTTTTGGCATACAATTACAAATCTAGGAATTTTTCCCACTTCGACTTTCAGAACCAGTCAACCTCTCGCTTTTTGCATGTCGCGTGTCTAATGCTTCGAAATCTGTGGTAATGCTACTTTAAGAACACTCACCGCTTTCTACGTTACGCCAGTGAACTTCTACAAATTGGTCACGATCCGGTCGACTGTGCTCGTGAAAAAAGCCCAAAGAATGTGCGATTTCGTGCACAATATTTCCGTGCCTGCAGGTGATGCTTCCTTCTGTATTTCCAACTGAAATGGTTTGATGACCACCGATACGCCCAACATATGAGGAGCACCTAAAGACAAATGACGGATTATTCTATAGGAAAATTCACCAACTGGCTCGTTCAATTTCACACGAAAAACCCATAGCGCACGAATAAACCGCGAAGCTATAGTGGAGAGAATCATGTGCATTAAAGAAGGAAAAAACTATTTGCAGGTCAAGGGTTGTTAAGTGACCACAAAGCGAATCAATGAGGCACTCCAATTCTTTATATGCCCATTTATCTATAATTTTCTTGTAGCCTTTCTTTGGCCTCCAGTGTCGGCCCTCAGTATAATGGTTTGGCCCTCTGTATAATGAAACTGAAGACAGAGCCGAGCGGTCGTAATCCGATACCACATTTTCAAGGCGCTACCCGCGGCCCGCCATTTGAATATCAAGCTCAAGTCATGAGAGGTTGAAAATGTTGTCGTCCTTTGCTGGTTTTATTGTTTGCTTTTTCCCAAAAACCATGATGTTATTATGCTTGTATAATTCGAACCTACCCTTGCTCATAGACAAACTCAATGTAATCTTCGTCATCGTCTGTTTTTTCTCGGAAGTTTACGCATGTTAAGCGGCTCCACTCTTCCATTGCTGACCTAATGAACTCAATGCTCTCTTTTCCTGTGATAAAGAGCATAGTACAGAGTACAACATCCAATTCACTTCACTCCATGCAAACTTAGAACGAAGAAACTCGTAAGTTTGATTATTTAAAGCTCCTCCTGAAATGTTTTTTCGTTGTAAATTCAGTTGTCGTTTTGTGAAGCTGTTTCACAACGGAGTACCGTTGTCATCATTCGTCGCTCACTTATCAAAAAGGTCCGTATCATTATATGTATTTGCCATCCACCAAAACGAACTTCGCTTTGACGAGAGATTATATGAACTCAATTTATAGTGGATCTGTCCCAGTCTATGACGAAGTATGCAGCTCTGTTATGAAAGACTTTTAGCAGTTTCTTCAGTCATTCGAGCTTCGAGCTTACGTCAGGAGTTGGTCAGAAAGCATTTAAATTCGTAAATGCAACAGCTTAACCTAATCAGTGCCACCTCTTTGAACTCGGCACATTGACAGCTAACTTTGGTTATTCTTTTCTACAAATTGCAATCATTTTCACTTACTAAGGTCGTCAGCGATCACGAAAGGTACCAAGCCTTTCCTCCACAATTTCCTTCTATCTTTAATAAGTGCTCTGTGATGGATGTCGCTTCCTTTCCTCGATGATTCTATGGCATCTCGCTGTCTCTCCGTAAGCAGTATGTCTCCTTCGAAGTAATCCATTCCCAAATTCATCTCACCAAATGTTGCTGCAAAAATCAGACAGCTTTTTGGTTGAGTTTCTTCACCATGAAAATGTTTCTGTTTTTTTTTAATTCCAAAGTATACTTATTACAAAAATGTTATGACCAAACCTGGGCACGCAAGTAGCAGAACTAAACTAGACGGGCCAGGATATATAAAAAGGAAAATAAAAACACCGCTAGGATACAACAAAAGAAGGAGATAAAGGTATCGAGTTGGAAGACAAACACAAGGAAGGGTTACGTTTTTACAAACGTTGGCCGTGTAGCACTTATATTTCAACAGACTTAACTGATTAGAGTGTAATGTAAAGTGCTTGTTTTGTACCCCATATGAACCATGTGAGCGTTAGCCCTACTAATGGAAATGGACCCACACAAGGACAGACAAAAACTCTGACCAGGGTGGGACCCTGGTCAGAGTCTCTTATGATTATTTATTGTAAAAACACCCGCAAAAATACCCTGGGATGTGCTTCTTAAAATAAAAAAGATACAGGACAGGGTTGACTCAGAGGGCTAATATAGAAGATGAAGGCTCCAGGTATAATGGGCTCCCGATTAAGGCTATTAATTAACAATTATTCCATGAGCGCGCGTTTGATATGAGATGGTAAATAGCCAACGAGGCGCGTAGCGCTTTACTCTTATGTAATCGATCGGTGTGAATTCCATACAAATCTTTATATTTTTGCCTTGATCGACAGCTATCATTCAAATATCTGACAGGAGAGCTGGTACCCATACAAGTAATTTGATGTAAACTTCTTTCAATAAGCGTCACGAAGTGTCCCCTTACTCTTGTAGTGTCCGACTTCTCTTTAATGGATAAGTTCACTCTAAATGTTTGCACACGTTATATTCCTGGTCCATTCTTACACTCGCTTGTTAAATCTCTATTATGTAAATCTATAAAACATGCGATGCATATAAAACACTCCTCAGGTCTCATGGGGATAGGAGACCCAGGGAGCCGTTTCTCGAAAGTCCCGAAACTTTACGGGCCATTTTCGGGTGTCACAATTCCTTTTGTAACTCAAGAACGGAGAGCATTTAATTCATCAAACTTCACACTTATTTTTCGTTTTGTTACCTTGAAAACATGTTAAAAGATCAGGGCCCCAAAACAAGTGGTTGGCAATTTCATAGATGGCTTTTCGGGCACGAAAAGTTTTCGGTACTTTCGAGAAACGGGCCCCTCACTACAACTCTTCTCGGGATACGGATTCTGTCTCGGGATACTGACAATAAAGTCACAAAGTGTGACAAAGTGTCCTTCAAACGCTCCTCTTCAAGTAAAACTAAACAGCTGCATGCATTTACACTAACCTAAAAATAATACCAGCAGTGAACAATTTATTAATTATTTATTTATTTATTTACTGATTAAGTATGAAAACATACGTGGTGGAAACAACAACAGGACATAGGTCCCCTACGAGGTTAACCACCAGCCCGCCCCCACGTAAAACATTAAGAACCCACCTCATCCTGACTAAAAGATCGCTAACAATGCAAACTTGTGGAGATATTTGTCTTACGACACTCAGGACAGATAATTTTATACGATCTAATATCATCTTGATGAAAAACACGTATTGCAGTCTTTGGAAGTAAAAGGATTTTAACTTGGACTTAAACAGAGTAACAGAGGTAATAATAGTAGTTTCGCTAGGTAATGCATTCCAGAGATTGACTATGGTAAAAAAGTGCAAAACTAACGTATATACAAACCGGAAACCGAAGTGGAAATTGCTCAGACTTGAGGGACATTTCGTATTTGTTATCAAAACTGCGCGCGCACTAATTACCTGCATTTCTGGGCATAAGTGGCTGACTATCAGCCAAGAAAGCATTCGATCTACGGTGTAAATTAATTTTTATCGAAAATAAACACTGTAGTACCTTGTATCTCATCGTCGTTCATTTTTAGCAACATTGGGTCTATACTTGAATCCAAATCCGTGGCATTGTTTGGTGCATCTAGGCTAGAAACTGATAAAATGGAGAAAACAATACAAAGCCATTTCCTTGGGTTTGTTCGATTGGCCACCGAAATAAAGCGAGATATCACCAAATTCACCAAACTAGGTGGCACGATTTTTTATCATTCTTTGAAGCCATACATAAAAAGCACAGCTATGGATTTCTTCTCCCAGACTCACCTCTACTCATCAAAAGACTAATTAAGAGTAACATAAATGGTAGGTTGAAAACTTCCATTCTTCCGCAATCTTTGGGGTTCCTGGGAATGAACGTAAAATGAATATTACTAACAAGACTAAAACAGAGCGAGATATTCCGTTGAATGTTAAGAAAGATGACTAATTACAGGAGTCCATGACTAGGAGAGTACAACTTTATTATTTTTGGGGAATGGTGTTTTCACATAAGTGCGGGCCCAATTCCATTAGTAGGGCTAACGCTCACATGGTTTACATGGGTAGAAAACAGCACTTCACATTACCCTACAACAGTTAATTCTGTTGAAATATAAAGTGCTACACGGCCACGGTTTGCAAAAAGGTAACCCTTCCTTGTACTTGTACATATTCATTACTGTGAATTTGACATTTTCATTCCCACAACATGCTCCCGTCTGACCTTGTTGCTCAGTCGGTAGGGCAGCGGTGATCTAACCCGAAGGTCGTGGGTTCAATTTATCACACTGGTCAGAGTTTTTCTCTGTCCTTGAGTGGGCCCGCTTCTATTAGTAGGGCTAACGTTCCCATGGTAGCTTCGCGCTACTTACCATTCATTCAAGTGTTAGAAATTCGAACTTTTCTATCATTGAACTTTTCCCTTTTTAAACAAATCATGATATAACCTGAGACAACTTCATCTGAACCAGTAGACTATCTCGTTTTTCGAAGCCACCTAATACTTGGGTCAGTCGTTTCACTTATCCTTGTTCAGAAAAGAAACATGATTTGCAGGTATCGAAACAATCTTCCTTAAGTACGCTGGCAAGTAGAGGGTCATGCTGGTGTTGTTACTGTCTGCAAGTCTAGAATTTCCTATCTCGAGTTATAACTAGAGATCTCGACTTAAAACACTCTCCTTTACTTATTTTAGCTGAGACTGGGAAACATAAGGAGAGACTTGAAAGAATTTGTCGGGGGCTTCAATTTGAAATAAGTGTGCCGTGCATTGATTGCAACCTTCTGAATACCCTCGAGTCTTCTAATCGTTCATTGGTGAGAGCATGTACGGAAGATTAAAGGGAAGAACTTCCTGGTTGTATATCAGTTACTCACGTTGGGGAATTAAATTCACCTTTGTTTCCATACCATCCCATGAAGACTTGATTGGTTAAGTATGGTGGCCTGAAAGGGTCATGATGGTGTTGTTATTTTCTGCAAGTCGAGAATTTTCTATCTCGACTTATAACTCGAGATCTCGACTTAAAACTAAGTCGAGATCTCGCTTTATAAATCGAGATCTCGCATTGAAGTGCCGCGAGATCTCGTCTTACAATACGAAATCTCGCCTTATGAAGCGAGATCGTGCCGTATAATGCGAGACACCGTCTTGTAGTGCGAGACACCCTCTTATAATGCGAGATCTCGACTTACAATTCGAGATCTCGATTTATAAAGCAAGATCTCGACTTAAGGTTAGTACTTCATTTTAGCATCTATTCCTTATTTTCTTTGCCTTCATGGCTGAAAATATCCCAAAACAGTCAGGAGCTTCGATTTTGGTTGTAGCGCTGTCATTCGGCTGTCATTTGCCCTGTAAAACGGCATGAGTCTAACAGCAGTTTGAGACCAATGGTTCATAATCGTTTCCATATTCTTCATTTCTAACCCGCCACAGTGTTGTGAGAAATTGGTCAGCAAATGTCAGCCTTGATATCTGACTTCAGCAGTTCTGAACAGGTACCGGGAAACCGGAAACAGGGATAAAATGACGAGAAATTTGTAGGACATCGTCCAGTTGTTAGGACAGCTCGTATGCTTTAATTTAGAAGCTTTTGTTATTCTTGTCTAGGGCATAAAAATTTGTACTAACTATGCGATGACAAAAGAGACGGGACATAAATCCATCTTGTGATCTTATTTTGATGATCGACCATGTTAGCAAGAAAGCGAAGCTTCGTTATATTTAAATATGGGTCAAACAATGCCATGAAAATAAGCATCATACCTCTTCAATGGTAACGCTCCTCTACCGCTCTGTAACTCCGAGGAAAAAGGCGCCGGCCTTATTTATCCTGACGTCTTTATTTGAAGCAACAGTTGTTCTGTTTTATCACGTAGGGTATGTGGAGCTCGGAGAAGGAATAATCTCATTGGTTCAAGAGTTCTGATATTTGACAGGTACTCTTTTACGCTTGAGGTCACATCTACTGCACATCGATCAATGCGCATTGATCGACATAAAGGGCATTAATTTACCACACATTAGAAATAACATTGTGAGGAATAATCAAATAGGTATCCTGCCTGTGTTATAACTGTTCTCAGGCTAGGATCCCGCAACCAGTAGATATATTAATTACAACTTCGATCTACTTGAATGCACGGCTTTCCCGGCTGTGTAGTTCTTAAACCATGTTTTTCCATTGTTTTCTCACGGCAAAAAATCGATATATTTGCTTCGTGGTGTTTTCAAACTCGCGTTGTTTTAGATTGATTTTTTTTCGGTGAAACAACAATAAAGATCAACACGACAACGGAAATGCTTTGATAAATCAGTGGTTCTATTCCGGAAAAAGAATATTTAAAAAAAATAAACAGTTCGGCTTACCCTCTCTCTTGAGGCCTATTCTGTTTCTGACTTTATCACATACGCTGCAAAATTAATGAATGCTGATTGGCTGAGACGGAGGACTCTTTTGGTAATCAAGAGGGCATGATTACTTGATCCTGATTGGTTAACGGTTGCTTATTCAGAACAAGTGAAGTTAGAAGAGAATCTTCTTCCAGATTCTGACTCCGATTAACTGCTTTTTGTCCACATATACAATAAACATCCTATTTCTGTTGTCAGCAACGATTTATTGAATTGAATTCTAACCGAATGAAAGTGTGTACGTTGATCTTTCCTTCAATAATTTTGCCCCTTATGTAATAAACATGTAATTGCAATGTGCCGTCGGACGATTTCGGATTAATTTCACTTGTCTTTACAAAGTTTTCCAAATTGACCTCGTTTCTTCGCGACTCAGGCAATTTTGTGAAACCTTTAAAAAGACGCGTGAAATTAATCCTTAATTGCCCTCCGGCCCATACGATTACATATACTAACTGACTTTGTCATTTTCCAATTTACCCACTCAAACAGTCGCTTTGAAAAAAAGGGTCAATTGCAAAGCTTGGGAATACAACCGGAAGTGAGAACCTTACAACTTTCAGTGGAATTTAGCATATCTTTGAACTGCGGAATGAGCATCAAAATGAAAGATAGGAAGATCACCTTAGCCTGCGTAGCTGGCATAAGGGCGGTCTGGAGCTGTGAGTAGGCGTGGGATTTGTCTCATATGGTTTAGGGGCCGACATATCTCCCTCAATGCCGTACCGGGAGGCGAATTCGGTAGCAGAAAGCAGCGAAGGGCCAACTGCCTCTAAAAGCGATCGCACTGGACGAAATCCCGGGGTAACTCGTTTGGTACTACGCTCCAGCGCCACGTCTGGAGGTACTGCTTTTTTCTCTCATGTTCAAACATTCCGTCAGCGCATGCATAAATGTTCAGGCTCTCCCTAACCTAGCCTACCAAACAAAATTAAGATGCTGGTTTTTACAAGGAATTGAGATTTCAGTTGATTCTACAGGCATAAACGTAACGTAAGAACCGTGCGTGTCTGGTCTTCTCGAGACAAAGGCGAGAGATGGCTTCATGCAGACTGGGACGCCTAAAATTCTCTGTTGTAAACATGGCGGTTCACGAGTGAAGTTGTCTCTCTTGCTTCCAGGACCTACCGATACAATTTGCGCAAGTTTTGAAAGCTAAATACTTCATTCGGTGCTGTATTTTGCTGGTAGGAGTGGGTGACCCAACACTTATAAAAAATCAATGAAATGAGATTCGGGGATCTTCCCTTGTCATGGAATGGCAGAATCACCCAGAATTCTTTTGGGCATGAACCAGGCAACTTGAGAAGCAAGTGGAGACTGGCCGTCATCAAATGGCTGAAGCGCGGCCGGGGGAAAAAGTAGTGAGAAGATTTCCAGCCAGATACTAAGGAATAGCCCTGGTGTGTGCTGTTAACGTAGACTTTTGTTTCCTGAACAAGTTATTGTTATAGAAAATTCGCGACAAAGTAATGCTTTTTTCGCTGTTATTCTCATAGCAAACAACTGGCCATTCGTAATTTCTTGTCAAAGGAACGGTATAATGTAAATAATTATAAGAGAATACTGGGATTTATATTTGCAAATTACCTTTCCTCTTACCATTGAAGTCAAACTCTACACCTCTGTGTAATAAGCGCATTCAAAATTTCCTCATATTACTGTACAAAAGTACGTTGTTGTGTTGTTTTTAAAGGGGCCGACATATCTCTCCCTCAATGCCGTACCGGGAGGCAAGGTTGGTAGCAGAAAGCAGCGAAGGGCCATCTGCGTCCAAAAGCGATCACACGGGCCGAAATCCCGGGATGACTCGTTTGGTACGACTCTCCTGCGCCACGTCTGGAGGTACTGCTTTTTTCTCTCTTGTTCAAACATTCCGTCAGCGCATGCATAAATGTTCAGGCTCTCCGATTCCTATAGCCTACCAAACAAAATTAAGATGCTGGTTTTTACAAGGAATTGCGATTTCAGTTGATTCTACAGGCATAATCGTAACGTAAGACCCGTGCGTGTCGGGTCTTCTCGAGGCAGAGGTGAGAGAGATGGTTTCATGCAGACTGGGACGCCTAGAATTCTCTGTTGTAAACATGGTCGCGGATTCAAGAGTGAAGTTGTCTCTCTGGCCTTGTGGACGAATTACAAGACCTACCGATACAATTTGGGCAAGTTTTGAAAGCTAAAAACTTCAGTCGGTGCTGTATTCGTATTTTGCTGGTAGGACTTGGTGACCCGACACATAAAAAATAAATGAAATTAGAATCGGGTATCTTCCCTTGTTATGGAATGGCAGAATTACCCAAATCGAGAGGCGTGCTTCATTATATTGTTTTATTTGAAGTAAAATATTTAATTAGCTAAAAACAACAATAAAGGATTGTGTGACTTAAACTATTTACATGGTTTTTATTTGATTAAATGTTTCCAAAGGTGGCCTGTGTGTTTAATTTTGAAGCAATTTTGAATAACATTAGAGCAGAAATACAAAATTTCTCAATGGTGATAATACCTTTGTCCTTATGTTAAAACGGTGTTTCTTCTCTCGTCGAACGTGGCACATGTTGACCGCAATAATGTTGTATTGCTTGTGATTTTACCAAATATTACTTGAATTAAACAAAACCGTACTGACTACTGACATCAGTCTAAGATCAATGAGATTTTTGTTTTTTTTTATTGTGGTCTTAGAAAGGTTAGACCACTTAACATCCATCTCCGCAATTATTAGATCACTATATACTACTAGTCCAATGAGACATGGACAGTCACTATAGGATAAGTCTCTGTGTGAGGGATTCGGTTTTTTCACTGGGATAGCTATAGTGCGTGTTTCCTCTCTCAAGACGCTTTGTTTTCTTGAACACACTCGCACGGCGTAGATAACTCGGTTTCTGTTCCTCTGACTGTCTTAACCAATCCCAGATTCTCTTTTTCGTGTCTTTATATGTGGGTTCTTTGTACTCCTCTGGCAGTTTACTCTTGGTTTCCATTCGTAGGTCTTGCCTTGTGCACCTTACAGTTCTTTGGTTGTCCACTGATCTAATTTTCTTTTGGTGTGTAGATACTAAACCTTTCTGCGAAGTTCGCACTAGTTTTGAATTTTTCGTGCACACAGGTGGAAGTTTCGACATCTCTTTTTCACCTTTCGGCATCACCTGGTTGTTCGGCGAAAAAATCGTGAATTCACAAATCGATGGAAGAGTTGGCAACTGAGTGAACAGTTGTTTGGAAATTGTGTTGTTGTTATTGTTGTCGTGAGGTTGCTCTAGTGATCTGAGATCACTTTTTGGCAGAAGGAAAGTTACATGCAATTGTGATCTCTTAGTTTCTTCTTTATCCTCGTACGGGATACAACTCTTTGATAACAACTTTGTTTCCTCCATCCGTTTCGCTATCTTCGACCCGTCACTTTCTTCCATCATTCAGTAGTTGACTAATTGTTGCAGAAGTTTCAACCTCATTAACACTGTTTGAGCAGTAAATTTAACTCGAACTCTTTTGCATGGAGACAAAGCCTAAGCGCAAACAAAAAGACGCGTTTCTAAGAAGGAAAGATTAATAACAGTGCCAACTATTTACACCGGTGGATAATACCTGCGTCCCAATTGGGTGAAATGAGTAACTTTAGTCCCAAATTGTTTAAACAGTCCATTTAGAGTATAAAGAACACAAAAGAATGACAATCAGTGGCTCGGTAGGATCAAGGAAAGATTGTGTCATTTACTTTACTGATTCGGCGTATTATGATCGGGCAGTTTTATAGTTAAATGAGATTATCAAGGAAAAAGGGAGCCGAAAAAGGCCAAGATTTTCATCAGTGAGCAAAGAGGACATGGATTCTCGTCGATGACAAAAATGGAACATTAATACAAAACGATTTATCGAAGTCCTTTGAAAATTATCAACGCTCTGTCCGTTTGCTTTTCACAGTGCCAAAACTAATTTACTTTGAGCTAAGATCGCAGCATTTTGTTTCTTAGCTTGTTTCTTTCTCTTAAGGGTGGTTGACGTCCGCGAAAAGGGAGACTGCTGTCTCCGTCTGAGACTATTTTTTTTTAATTTATTCATTCCTATTCCTGGTGATTCATACATGAATGTTGAACCGTACCGCTGTGTTGGGATGACTGCAGGAACTGTTTAAAAATGGAGTCCGTGAACTCTCCAGTGAATGATCTTAGTTTTATTCCTGCATTTACTTCAAACCAGGAATCTGACAACGATAAAAATAGTTTCGAAACATCCGTGTCCTCAGTCAATTGTTTTGGGGAAGTTGTCGTTTCTCAAAGTTATTCTGACATTTCAAGGTAAGTGTTTCAATCAGTCGTTATCCAGCTCGAGTTGGAACTGGCCGAGGTCAAATTGCTAGCTCATTGCCATCAATTATTGTTTCATGTCCTGGTAAACTTTAACTTATAAAATAACTATTGAGGCTTATTTTGAATGTTAATCCCCAAAGTCATTTGCATTTATCGAGGTTACTCCATGTCGACAAAATTTAAAACAAGCTTGTCAACTTGAAATACAGTACCGCTCGAAACTATTAGTGCATTTGCATGCGGTAATACCTCGTCTTTGCCGATAGTGTTTACCGCGAAATCACCTAGGTTGGACGAAAACCGCAACCGAGGCAAAGACGAAAGCAACCGAATGCCGCGGCCGACTTAATTGCGGTAATGTGCCGCAAGAAAACAATGGTACTTTGCAAAGCATTGTTTAATATTATCACACCTAGCTCCCCAAGGTAAAGAATGAATATCCAAGCTGTTTCTCACAGCACCGACGCAACGCAACGCACTGTTAAATATGTTCATCTCATTTGTGCCGTGATAGCTGAGAACAGCGAATGTTGATAACCTTTCATGATGCCTAATTCTTACATCTTTATGTTTAATAACTTGTAAGTTTTCCGCTATCATGATGAACAGTTCTTCGAAAGGGGTAAAAGGACATTTCTTTTAAAAAACTGTGTGGATTATGCGTAACTTAAGTCGCCGCCAGTGCAACTGGTCCGACAGGAAATATGTATATTTAGAATAAAAAGCGCTTCAAATTTTGCGTCCGGTCCAAATAGAAATGTTTACGGGATAGTTGTTGAAAAGCTCTAACTTTCAACTAAACCTTACTACAACATGTAATGACTCAAAGATTACACCAGCGAAGAACCCTAACTGTATTCCCGAAGTTTCTTAAGCAACTCCTGACCACTCCTTGTCGCGCGTTAATTACGATCATTTCTGATTCAAAATATTAAGTGGCAGGTAATTCAGCAGTTGAGCTTGAAATTCAGAAATATTATGATTAACTTAATGCTTCAACGATCACACGATAGACGAGTTCAATGAAGCCTCTGCCAATTTGGCGAGCTAAAACGTAAATAAACTAAGCTGCATGCTTCCGTCACGCAAGCGAGAGCGATAGCTTATGAAATACGCTGTTCGATTCAAACTGCTTGACAAGTTTGTAACAAATGGAGAGCCACTTTACTTGAACGGCTGACAATTACTTGTAAAGTTAATCGTTTTCTTTCATCTTTCGGGCGATAAGATCGAAATGACTAGACGAGCGGCGTCACCGTTAAGACGAATTTTCCCAAACACGTGTAAATTTCTTGATAGAATTTCTGCTGATCTTTATAACATCTGTATTAAACAGATTTCGAACAACTTTTAGAAATCTTGTTGTTTGCTGGAAAAAGAAAAACGATCAACGCTTTACGAATGCGACTTTATTATAATCGAATGTGCCAAACTTCGCAGATTGTAAGTACGGCAAATACGCATACTAATTATCGCTGCGATTGATCCGCAAAAATATGCAGATTTCTTTAGCATACTGCGTCCTATCTTAACCGCGGTGTAAATCAACCGGAAAAAATCTAGGTAAAACCTCGGCTTTCGGTTACCGTAGACGAGGTTTTACCTTGGTCAAACTGGGGATTGAACCTGCGGTTTCACCTAGTCAGAACCGCGGCAAATGCACAAATAGTTTCGAGCGGTACTGTAGTTTGATTAAAGCATGATTTTTTCAATGTACTGTACATATGTAAGCATTCCTATCGATCTCCAGGGAAATTTGACCCTTTGAGAAAATCTAATGAGAAGTGGGTGTTACGAAAACAAGACCAATGGAAAGTAAGACCTAAGACCCCCTGGGTCGAAAACGAATGACAAGGGCGGTTTGGAGCTGTGAGTAGGCATGGAATTTGTCTCATATGGTTTAGGGGCCGACATATCTCTTGCACCGCGCACCGGTGGCTCAGTTGGTTGAGCACCGGGCTGCCATGCGGGAGGTTGTGAGTTCGACTCCGGCTGGACCAACACTCAGGGTCTTCAAATAACTGAGGAGAAAGTGCTGTCTTTGTACTTACATCCGCAAATGGTTAGACTTTCAAGTCTTGTCGGATAAGGACTATAAGCCGGAGGTCCCGTCTCACAAATAACTTCCATGTTCATTAGTTCCCTGTGGGACTCCCTGTGGGACGTTAAAGAAGCCACACACTATTCGAGAAGAGTAGGGGATGAAGTTCCCAATGTTGTGGCTGTCCTCTGTGTGTATATGGGTGGGTAGGTATAGCAGGTCCACATCAGCTGAATAGCTGCCAAAACTTCAACCTGCTTAAACAAATAAAATAATAACAAACAAACGAAGACCGGCTCTTAGCTTTCGTAGTACGAAAACTAACCACCGCTTCCAGAATGGTTAGTTTCACCTCTTCTGTAGACTGCAAGCAGTCACTCAGTGTTCTCACCAGGCCGCGCCATTGCGGGATTCCCGCAGTTTCAAAACAAATGACGCACTAAGATGATATAAAAGGGCCATCAGGGCGCAAAGAAGAAAAACAGAAGCTAAAAAAAATTCTTAACTGATGCAAAAAGAAAATCTAATGTCTAAAAATCAGTCATACTCGAGGCTCGATCGAGCGATCAATGATTCCTATAACAGGCATTATGATTAGCTGGGCGTGTGAACACATAAGCCAATGAGCGGCGTTGTTGCATTTGAGAATACACGTGCTTGAATTGTCCGCCATATTTGTTTATGAATATTTCATTTGTGCATTAATTTATGGAAAACAGAAAAAAAACAAGGAAGTTTGGATTCGTTTTTCTGTAGTAAAGCGAAGCAGCCAAAATTGCAGTTAAATGAAGAACCTGATAACGTCAAACAAACAGGAACACCAGTAGAAGCCGAGAAACTGACGCAAAGAAGGTTCCAGCAATCGTGGAAAACAAAATACGTATGGCCTAAATATGACAAGGCTTCATTTTTGGAGCTTGGACACTCACACATCAAAATTTAACAACTTAAATTGTTTTGTATTCATTTTATTCACATATTGACATTCTACAGCAACTATATATGTATATAAAGTAAAGTACAGTGTGTTATTAAAATTACTTTCAGTAATGATGAGACTGTGGTCAAAGATAACGTTGTTAAGCTGTCTACCAATACCATCTACTAATACATTTGAATTCCATAACGACCCAGTCTATCTCTCAAATGACCGACTTTTTTTGTCTTAATGGGGCCCTCGACCCCAAGATGCAAAATCCTGGTGAGAACACTGGTCACTTTCTTTTCCTAACTTCTGTAAAATGACCGACTTTTTTTGTCTTAATGGGCCCCTCGACCCCAAGATGCAAAATCCTGGTGAGAACACTGGTCACTTTCTTTTCCTAACTTCTGTAACGCGCGGTAGATAGAGCGTAGCGCGCGATTGATCGAGCGAACAAGGAAGCCGCAACCCGAGAGAAACGCTTTTCGCTTTTGTAATTTGCATAATTTTGTCGGTGCTTTTGCTCGCGTGATGTGAGGAAAAAAGGAGGACTGCTCGCAGTCTACTGTACCTCTTCTGCGCTGTGTGACTTCTTACCTGTTGTACTCTTGTTTGACATAGAAGGCAATAAATAACTTATTTGACCGTAACCCTTTGTTTCAAACCAGATGAAACTGGTTTATGTCCGATTTTTGAAGTGTTTGATTACATTCGATTGAGTTCAATTACGTTTGATTTTTGACGTGTTAATGATTACCAAACATTCGATTGTGTTCGATTGGTAAAATTTTTGGGTGAGTTCGATTAAGTTTGATTGCCAAACCCAATCGAACTCAATTGAGTGATTGACTTTGATTGGTTTTGATTACCAAACATTCGATTGACTTACACCTGGACAACACCATGACACGCTTGAATGTTGTCTGACAGAAAAAAATGCTTGCTTATTGGCGTGGAAACTAAAGATAGGGTCTTTCGAATAACAAGGAACTCAGTCTGTTTAACCCTTTGGTTGTAACCACAAAAAAGGGATGCACAAGTTATTTTGTTAGTACGCATTTTTTATTCTTCACTGTACTTCCAGTATCAAAACAAGTCCACAATTTAGCTGTAGGTCATGCAAACAATAAACGGGTGCGGTGGATAGTCAATCTTATTATTACATGTAGGTCTGATAGGGGGCTGAAATAGTTTTACATGTAGGGTATTAGTGATTAACAATGAGGATATGAAATATCAGCTGTCAGGGGTTGGGGGTACATCCCTTTATTCTGGTGCTTTGACGCTTTATTTATAAGAAACATTGAAATCAGTGTAAACAGACACAAAGCATGTCATAACAGAAACAATAACCCAACTTTAATATTTTCGTTATAAATTAAAAACTAGAAAATCCCCTGCCACTCCCCTACCCCAGCCTATAGACAGTACTTGATATCCCCACTGAAATAGGCTAAGTAAGTGTGTGAGTGAAGTAAATCCGGAGAAACTTACAGAAAATCACTTCTTTCCTACAGTACATGTAAAACTACATGCACAGTTTCTGTCTAACACCAAACTCATCCGTGAGGATAATAGTAGAACGCTAATAACAAATGATATTTACCCAGGTGCATCCAATTGATTTGGAATTTAGAAATGTTGGTTTTTGGGGAGAGGGAAAAGCTTGAGAACCCGGAGAAAGAGTAAAGAACCAACAACAAACTTAACCCACATATGGCCACGAGTCAGGAATCAAACCCGGGCCACATTGGTGTAAGGCATCAGTTCAATCACCACCAAAACATCTCTGCTCCCCTTACGAACCCCTTAGCAGCCAAGGGGTTAGTTGTGTAACATGATTGTTAATTTTTAGTCAGACATACTGGCAGATTGAAGTTACGGTATGTTTGAAGTGCAAGGTGTCCCCATTAATTAACCCTTTGACACCCAAACCAGCCTAAACCGGCCAGACTGTTTGAGATTTGGGTAGAATTTGAAAAAATAATCAAAAGAAAGCATTTTTATGGTTATGGATTGTACTCTTTTATACAGGCCATAATCTGCATGGAATTGGATTTTTTGACTTATTTCGGGGCTTTCTCTTAAGATGGCCAAAATAATGACTTCATATATTATGAATGTCAAAAAATAGCCAAAACCAGCTTAAAGAAACAAATAGTTACTAAGCTGTGTTTTCTTGTTATGTATCTGTAGGAATGAGGTTACACTCGGAGCCAGTGGAGGTCCAACATTTACGGTCAACTCAAGTGATGCTCTCACATGCACAGGTACAAACAATCGCCAATTTTTCGTCTTTTTGTGTTTTGCGATAACTTCATTAATTTTGGAGATTAGGTGAAGTGAAAATGGAAACGAGACTTGGAATGACCAAGTAGTGAGCAGGGCAATTGGATTTTTTTATCCAGGGCTCATCAGTGGGTAAAAAGTGAAAAGCCGCAAGGGGGAGTGGTCATATACATGTAGAGGATATTACATGGCCGTGCGGGGATACAAATTTTATCTTCGAAAGCTGCAAGGATCTCTCACTCGTTCGCTTCGCTCACTCGTGAGAGATACTTTCAGCACGAGAAAATAAAATTCGTATCCCCAAGCGGCCATGTAATGTTCTGTTTATTATAATAGATATTGATGAAATGTCTCGATTTAAAACAACTTGTTTTACTCATTTTCGAAATGATGAAAAAGTGTTCACCAACCACTAAAACACGCATGTTGTGTAACATGAAACAAGATATGAAAGTTAATGAAAAAGAAATCATGATAATGTAAAATTTGCAATAAAAATGTTAATGTAGTAGAGAAGTATTATATTAAACCACAAAAGTATCGTACAATGAAGAGGAAGCTCGCTTTGTATTGGCTAATCGTGTTCGTTGCCATGACGACAGCTATATCCTCACATGTGAAAGATAAAAATGATACGTTCACTGCGCGCGGTGAAGATATGATTTTTTAGTAACAGGAGAAATCCTGGCAAGATAAGGATTTAGAATCTATGAGTACAATAGCTTGTAAACCAATTTGATCAGAACTGCTCATATCTTTTGTTTAAGGATTTAGAATCTGAGTACAATAGCTTGTAAACAAAATTGGTCAGAACTGCTCATATCTTTTGTTTAAGGATTTAGAATCTATGAGTACAATAGCTTGTAAACAAAATTGGTCAGAACTGCTCATATCTTTTGTTTAAGGATTTAGAATCTATGAGTACAACAGCTTGTAAACAAAATTGGTCAGAACTGCTCATATCTTTTGTTTAAGGATTTAGAATCTATGAGTACAACAGCTTGTAAACAAAATTGGTCAGAACTGCTCATATCTATTGTTTAAGGATTTAGAATCTATGAGTACAACAGCTTGTAAACAAAATTGGTCAGAACTGCTTATATCTTTTGTTTAAGGATTCAGAACCTATGACTACAATAGCTTGTTTACAAACAAAATTGGTCAGAACTGCTCATATCTTTTGTTTAAGGATTTAGAATCTATGAGTACAATAGCTTGTAAACAAAATTGGTCAGAACTGCTTATATCTTTTGTTTAAGGATTTAGAATCTATGAGTACAATAGCTTGTAAACAAAATTGTTCAGAACTGCTCATATCTTTTGTTTAAGGATTTAGAATCTATGAGTACAACAGCTTGTAAACAAAATTGGTCAGAACTGCTCATACGTATCTTTTGTTTAAGGATTTAGAATCTATGAGTACAATAGCTTGTAAACAAAATTGGTCAGAACTGCTCATATCTTTTGTTTAAGGATTTAGAATCTATGAGTACAATAGCTTGTAAACAAAATTGGTCAGAACTGCTCTTATCTTTTGTTTAAGGATTTAGAATCTATGAGTACAATAGCTTGTAAACAAAATTGGTCAGAACTGCTCATATCTTTTGTTTAAGGATTTAGAATCTATGAGTACAATAGCTTGTAAACAAAAATTAATTGTTCAGAACTGCTCATATCTTTAATTTGTTTAAGGATTTAGAATCTATGAGTACAATAGCTTGTAAACAAAATTGGTCAGAACTGCTCATCTTTTGTTTAAGGATTTAGAATCTATAAGTACAATAGCTTGTAAACAAAATTGGTCAGAACTGCTCATATCTTTTGTTTAAGAATTTAGAATCTATGAGTACAATAGCTTGTAAACAAAATTGGTCAGAACTGCTCGTATCTTTTGTTTAAGGATTTAGAATCTATGAGTACAATAGCTTGTACATGTAAACAAACTTGGTCAGAACTGCTCGTATCTTTTGTTTATCCCCTTAATTCCCTTTAACTCTTTTGACCTACAATGTATTATCTCATTAATATTTTATAACTATATATGGGTACTAGCTCTAACAATAATTATTACCCCTGAAGGGGCCATCACTTTATCAAAATGGCATGGCTTGTATTGGCGAACAAGGTTTAATTTTTTAAACAGATGGAGTGCTCAACAATTCAGCGGCTGTGGTGACAGTTCCTGAAAGCCAGTTGTTTACTATCCAACCTAACCAAGTTAATGTCATGCAACATGAGGCAGACAATGATGAGAACATGACAGGTGGGGCAGCAAATGTTGACGATGTCCACGTTGAGCTGTCAATCAATGTCAATGTGGTTCCTAGCGGTGGTGTGGTTCTCACTGATGGTGTACCTAGTACTTCTACTCCCACTGATTCCAAGGCAAGTATGTAGAAAAAAATAGCTTGCACTGTACATGTACAATTATGCACAGAGCCATTAAAATAAATACCGTGCTGTCAGTTTTCTCTATTGTTATTTGAGTATAAATACACAGGTGATTATACAAAATCGCGCGCTCCCATTGGCTCTGTATCTCGGATTATCAACCGATAATCACCTCGACGGACAAAATGGCTGCCAGTAGTCATTTTACCACTGTAAGTGAAGATGATTTCGGGTGGAAATGTTTTTTTTTCCCCTCTTTTTTGAATTAATCACCTGTGTATTTATACTAATTAAAAACAATTATTCGCCTCAGGCTCAGTGATTATCAGTGAATATTCACCGATAATCACTTCGCCTTCGGCAAATAATAAAAAATTATTGTTATCATCACTACAACATCATTGACATCGTTTTTCAGTGTCTGTGTCTTCATTGTCACCATTGTCATCGTCATTGGCAAAATTGTAACTCGTGCACCAGAGACAGGATCAAAATGTATAATCCCAATGTATGCAAACTAGCAGTGTTTCTACTAAAGGAGGTGTCCCATATTATTTTTAGTTTTGAATTCTCATCTTTTATGACAGAAACGGAAAGGTGGTTGGCCAAAAGGCAAAAAGCGGAAAAAAGAGTTTGCAGATTTGAACAAACCCAAAGCCCCAATTACAGGGTAAGTTGTTGTTGTTGTTGTTGTTTTCTACTGTATGTGGTTTTATGGACAAGAAAGCATGCTGCTCTGTAATTAACATAAGTCTCTCCGGTCATCTCCTTGTCAGAAACTCTGCCACTGAACTATTGAAGGCCAGGGAATGTGATACTGTACATGTACATGTAGGTACATGGAGGTCGGCTTAGGGCGACATCTGGTCTACTAGATGTTAAACAGGGGCCTTCTTTACAATGGGGATGGCGGATGTTCAACTCCTCTTTGGAGAGATAATAGTTCCAGTGGTGATTGCAGAAGTAATACGTTTACCTCACCACCGACACTAGCCTGATTTGTGCTCATTACAATTTTGTGAATGACATGTGTGTTCTCTAGATATGTGAGATTCATTAATAGTCGGCGAGCCGAAGTGAAGCAGCAACATCCACATTTGACATTTCCTGAAATTACAAAGTTGCTGGGATTAGAATGGAGTAACCTACTACAAGAAGAAAAACAGGTCAGTCTGCAATTGTGTCTCACTATGTTTTTGTCGTTTTTCTTAAAATAATGTTCATGCGCTTTAAGTCCATGAGATACACCTGCAGTGCAGTTTTGTGGGCAGCTTAAAAATTTTACAAGACAGTGTTTGTTGTGTTTACTATAGTCACTATGCTGGCGTTTCGAGCCAAATTTTTGCACTGTCTTTTTCCTAAAATAATGTACATGTACAGTCACGTAGTAGTTATCTCAATTCTGCTTATTAATCGCTTTTGTGTAAATATAATATTTACATTGTTTATAGCATAGCTGCGTGAGTGCTGTGCTTTTGTGTGTGTGTTGCGTTCTGCTTGTTTCAGAAACCTTTATCTTATTATGCAGTGTACTTACTTAAATGATACGAAAAATTACTTTATTGACTGCCCGCCTTCTCGAGCTCCTATGGTCATTCCAGGCAGCCAATACTCTGTTTGATTTTAATTAATTTTCGTGCTTTCTTTGCAAATATTTGTGTGATACGATTACGAATAATGTAATTTGGGATTATTGTAAATTAGCGTAAATTGCTATTTTGCTGGCACGTATACATCTGAGGCCTGGTTAGCCGTGTTTGGTGTGAGTGGTTTTGTGAGCGTTAGCAGGCTTAGTCATTTTACAATCATCGTTCACCACGTGCAGAAGTCCAGTTTCGTTTATTGTTGTATTGCACTGAAGAAATTGATTTATGCCTTCGTTAGGCTATATACATGATTGTATGATAGCGTTCTTTTACATAGTAAATAATTTTTTTTTTTAATGAGAATACCCAAGAACCCCAAGGGTCGCACCACTGTCATGGTCAGGAGTACACGTTCCCCGGTTTTTTCCACCTGCTAGTGTCTAGGGGTTTTACGTGTCCGGCTCTGGTGCATTGCTCTTCTCTTTATAACAGAGTTGATGTAAAAATGTTTTTGTACATATTCCAATGCTAAAGACATGACACGGTAGCTTGGGGAAAATACATATGTAAGGTGGTTGTGGTTGTGGTTGCGGTTTGCGGTCGTTGTCGTTGTCGTTGTTGTTGTTGTTGTTGTTGTTGTTGTTGTTGTTGTTGTTGTTGTTGTTGTTACCTTTATAAGTTCATTTGATAATACCAAAATTTTCATGTTTCACCTGTCACCAACGTAACAATCATTATAGTTTCTGCAGAAACTAACCCTTCCTTCAACAAAAAATGTACATTATCGGTTATTGCATCTTCTGAATGTGTTTTTTTTTTTTTTGGAAAACAAAGAAATACTTGGATGAAGCCGAAGAAGACAAGAAGCGTTACATCGAAGAACTTAAAATCTACCAGCAGTCAGAGCAGTACCAGGCATTTGTAAAGCGGCAGAGTGCCAGAATTATGAAGGGCGGCATTGTCGGTGAGGCACGCCTTTCACTGTGCGCATTTGTTTCACCCTTTGAAACTAACATTTTTTACTTCAGTTCAGTGTTCCCTTAAATTTTGGGGACGATTGATTAAAGCGAACTTCCACTCCAACGAAAAAGTAATTTAATTTTATACCGCCGGAAAGAACGAATGTTATCGATCAAATTTCCTTAGCAGTCTTCTTTCCACTTTTTTTTTGTTCTTGATGTTTTGTTTGTCACTTAGAATACCCACTCATTCTTTAGTAGTTGAAATTTGTTGCATGCAGGACTTCTAATTTCCAGTTTACACCTGAAATGATCAATGAACTACTGTACTCATTCTCGCACTATTAGATCTCGAAGTCTCTGTTAATAGGCTGTGCATGTATTGCTTACGTTAGCTTCTTAGTGTCAAGTGAAGTCTTCATGTAGGTAGTTCCAGTCCTTTGTTGGTGCTAACGGCCATTTGGCTGTTTGTTCCCACAGAGAACTGGAATTTTAAAATTGTCATCACACAACCACATTTATATTCCTAAGTATCTTTTCTCTATTAGAGATAGTTAGATCAAAAATCTGCAACACTTCAGGATTCACTAGGAACTAGGCAACTGAAGCACGCGATGTTTTAGAGACGCAGATGGAAACCGGAAGTGAACATATTTCCCTTTTAAATTGTCATCACACAACCACATTTATATTCCTAAGTATCTTTTCTCTATTAGAGATAATTAGATCAAAAATCTGTAACACACTACTGTTCTGGCATGCTTAATGTTCAATTCCGGTTGCCGTTTGCATCTCAAAAACGTTGTGTGTTTGAGCTCCCTAATTAATATTAGCGCAGTAGTCAAGCAAGAACAGCGCAATGTTCGCAGCGCTGCACTTACACGTCGCTGAAGAGTGTCAAGTTTAAAATGCCACCCTGTGTAAATTTTTTTCTGTGTAATTTTCGTAATCGGTTTTATTTACATTTTATTTTCCATATTCACCTCTTTCAGGAGTGGATGCACCAAAAGAAGTGCCCTCAAATTTGCTTTTGGGTGAACAAATGGTGAGATCAAAATGTGTATGGGATGTACATATTTGTACATGTAAACTGTAACGTTTTTATTTAATACTCCCTAACACGGTTACTCTACCTCTGGGATTTCGGAGTCTCGAAGAAGCTGAGCCATTAATAGAGAATTTCAGTAAAAACGCCGGCAACAGCAATGACAAGGCTGCAAAACAATATTAAGGAGCTTAATCAACGACAACGGCGACGGCAACGAAAACTTCATTTCAAAATACAAATTCGCGTTATTTTAATCGCTTCGTGACTATTTCAACCTTTTTAATATGTCAAGGGTGTGGCTCCTTAATAATAGGGAGCTTAAGCACGCGCGTTTTTGAGACGCGGACGACAACCGGAAGTGACCTGTTTTCTCTTTTAACTTCTCTTCACACAGCTACATTTACATTATCAAGTATCTTTACCCCATTAGAGATGATTAGCATAAAAATCTGGGAGACAACGCTGTCCTGGCACGCGAAATGTTCTCTTCCGGTTGCCGTCCGCCTCTCAAAAACGCGCGTGCTTAAGCTCCCTAATGACACTGGCCGGAACGGCACTTAATTTAGGGCAATCTCGACTCCGGAGCTCTTCTCTTGACTGAGGGAGAGAAGAGCTCTGGGGAACCCTGAAACAAAGAGTCTCCTCATTGGTTTTCGTGAAGAACAATCAAAAGTGTCTCCAATTGGTACATTCATGTTAGCGCGAGAAGTGAGTAAGCGCAGTGAGGTTCAAATAGCCAATTTTTGCCTATAAGAACCCTACGGCACATGTTCTCCTACATAGAGTTTCCCCGAGTCTTGGGTCGACCCGAGGCTCTTGTGACGAGAATGAATATAGGGGAGAAAATGAAAAATTATCCTCAAGTGCTGACGTTCTTGATAACACCTTAAGCTTGGCTATTTTACGTTGTTGTTTTGCTGACGACGACCAGAATTGCACGCAGTTACAAAAATTACAAATTTCACAAAATTGTGCAACCTTTAAGCAATTTTAACAAAAACTGCAAAATGTACAAAATTTGCAATTGTTTGCTGTGACACCAAAAGTTTTTTGCAATTTTTGTTACACGGCAAGGCACAAGGAGATCAATGCAAGATCAACGAAAACAACAAATTTCACAAAAATTACAAATTTGCAAAATTGTGCGATTTGATTGTTACACAACTAGGCACAAGGAGATCAATGCAAGAGTAACAAAAACAACAAATTTCACAAGAAGTGCAAATCTTACAAAACTTTTACGCAGGTCAGAGTTGAATCAACCCATTCGAAATATCATGCAAGGCTGTATCAATGATCGAGGTGTGTCCTTTGTCGAAATCGAGACTTCGAGAATGGTGTTGTGCGCTATCTCAATATTGCTTGGCTTGTATGATTTAGTAAACGTTCATGGCCATACCTGCTGGTATCACTCAGGAAAGTCTCCTTATTTTTTTTTGTGAGTTGGGCTTTGTAGACTAGATGCTTTTGAGAAACATGTGGAATGGAAAAAAAATCGTTTATCATGGATGCTTTTCCTAATTCTTTGAACTGAATAGTACATGCATTGATACATTCGTATTGTCATTTGGCATTTAGAAGACGATGGTTAAAGGTACTCGAAGTAAATTGTTTCATTTGTTTGTCAAGCATTTAAGTCTTACATGTAAGGTGTGTTTACGGAAGAAGTATGAAAAGGTTGTGCTCACGTATTATTGTGTGTTTTCAATGTAAGGAAATTCTCGTACCCATGCGTGAAATGAGAATAAGCGGTGATCAAAATCTGTTTATGACTACAATGAAACCTCGATTTGACGAAGTGCCAGGGGACTGTGGGAGTTCGTTATATGGAGATTTTCTTACATCGAAAAACCTCATTAAAACGAATTTTTAGAACAACAACAGAAATGCTCGTTATATCGATATGGGTAATGTTTTTTGTAACAGTGTCGTTGCTCTATACTATAGAACAAGAAAAGATAATGCGAAGCATTTTAACTGAAATTATGTACAATCGGTTTCGGATTGTGAATTACTGTTTCCTTTGCGATGCCATAGATTTATATATAAAAAATTGCTGTGTACTAATTGAGTGTTCAGTTTCGGTAAAAAACAAAATTTTAATGTTTGTATCGCACCATGTCAATATAAGAGTAGAACTAGTGCTCCCGCAGTCCTGCAATCCCACAGTCGAGGACGATTGCTTTAAGAACGAAGCATATAACATATCTGGCGACTCTGGCACCGCGGAACGTGTATTTCTGGACGTAAGTGTTCATGACAGGCATGTGATTAATTTAGCCAGAGATTTAGAGCGTCTTTCAATTGAGTGTCGAAAGTAATTAGCAAATTGCTTTGGTTTATGATTAGTTCACTCGGTGATTGGTTCACCTGGGTGGAGAGAGGCACCGTGAGAGTAAAGTGTCTTGCCCAAGAACACAACACTATGTCCCCGGTCAGGACCCGACCTCGGACCACTCGATCCGGAGTCGAGCGTGGTGGCCTCCCACCAACCAATCAGAAGTGAAACCAAAACCAATCGTGCCTCGCGCGTGCACATTTTCCCGCGTTTTGTGTCGGCTATGTTAATTACTTCAAGTTTTGATTGGTTTACTGGATTGTCTCCGTCCTTTTTGATTGGCCAAAGTAATTACTTTGGTTTTGGTTTTACGACACTCGATTGAAACTCGCTCTATAGCTACTGTAGTTTCTTTAATTACTGTATAACCTCCATCCGCTTCTAACCGCTCTTTGGTAGTAGCCAGCTCGAAAGCTTGGCCCCTTTGGCTGCTACACACTTCTCCTTTGTTACGTTTAATTCGGCCCCCGTATATTGTTGTTATATTGTAATTGAATAAGTGTGAATAAAATGAACTTAGACTTGAACATTTTAATTCTTCAATATACAGCCAATACAGATTTGAAACAGACATGTGATAGTTTGCTGGACGATGGTTGTGTAGTTATTTTCAATTAGACTCATGTGTGTTTGTGACTTGTTAGGTAGACGATACGAACGACCTGTTTTGCCGAGTATGCAACCAGTTCTTCAGCTCACTGCACAATAAAAAGGAACACCTCTTTGGAAAACAGCATCTTCTCATGTTAACCGGAGAGTTCGAACGCGAAGCAGAACAAAATGCCAGCGGCTCTGAGAAAATCCTCAACGACACACCCGACCTGGCAGTTGCTGATTCAGGGCATGTGGATCGTAACACTTCTCTGCTGGCTAACCCAACTGAAGCGATCGTTTCCATCGCACAATTCACCGAGAAGTTCTTGGAACAAAACTTAAGTGAGTATGTTACGAACAGCTTGAGCTTCCTTACTCTGAACTTGATCAATCGTCGGCCCCCGTATACTGTAGTAGATCCAGCTGGGGTTAGACGTGAACCGATAGATTACAGAAGAATTCTCTTGATTAATCTTACTTGTTCAAAGAATTGAACACGCGTTCGGTTTAAAATTCAGAGAGAGTCTTATTCTGAAGCTGTGTTCTGTTCAGGTTATCGAAACGTCCGCCAGAAACAACAATCTCTCTGACCCCTTTGCTAACCCAAATTCCATCGACGCTTCTGCAATCTTGTGAAGCCAATGCATTCATTGTCTTTTTAACAGATCGCGAGCTGGAACTTAGAGAACTGAGAAAGATAGTTCTTTTGTCTCAGGCCGAGAATATCTCCCTTAATAAAGAAATGGAAGAACTTAAGGTACTATACATGCATTCATTGTTTCGTGGGCTAAGACATGTTTGTTATTGTTGTTGTTGTTGTTATTGTTGTTTTGTGACTGTGTGTGTTTCCTCTACTTCAATTGAGCGTTGCATAAATTAGAAGACTGGGAATCACATGAACGGGGGAGGGGCGCTGGGCAGCAAAACGCACGGCCATGCATGGGTCAGTATCTCCTTTAAGCCGGCCACTCCCTGCCCACGTGGCTACTAGTTACGGCTTTAATTGTCTTCCAAAGAGAGAGCCAAAGACCAAAAAAAGCCGCCTCCCGCCCTTCCCCCCCTCGCTATCTCCAAAAAGTCAGTGTGAGGCGATCGATTCGTCCTTGATTAATGTAATGCTTAAAAAGCAAGGAAATAGATCTCACTTTTTTTTTTTTTTAACGTCATTTTGAATCGTTAAATATCTTGTTTAGGATTTGCTACAAAAAGTGGAGGATGACTTGGGTTCTGTAAAAGCTTACGGTGCTTCACTCACGGCCCAGCTGAACAGCTTGCGAATGGTACCAACCTTGTTTGGGGTGATAAACTTCTAGATCAACATTACATTGGTACTTTTTCCGTTGGACGTTTCGTGCTTCTATGTTTAACTACTAAAGAAGTTTATCACGTAGTCAAGCATTCGCACCCTGTGGGAGTGTCAATTAGCAGTTAAACGTGCCACAATGTGAACCAATTCCCGAAGATTACTGTTGTCTTGTAATATCACTTTTGGAAGAAGAATGGTTAAGTCAGCAGAAACTGCTTGGATCGTGATTCAAGGTTCCACGAGACTGACAAGGCAAAGCTGATCCCAATATGGCTTCAGATGCAATGGAAATGAGAATAGGTACTGCTGTATTTGTGACGACAGCCTTGAACAGTTCTGGTAAGAGGATAGGATGGGACATCTTACATTCGTATATTATTAAGTTACCATCATTTTCAAATGTTAAAAAAAGCATTAAATTGTATTGAAACTGCGGGATTAGCTGTTACCTAGGATTCAGTAAATCAGTGAGAAAGCTATATAGGAGTTTCAGGGTTAAAGTGTGAAAGATAGAGTATGGGCAGAAGTGATCACATTTGATTTCCATGGAGAAGGTATTTTTACACTTTCTCAAAAGTGTTCAAGAACAAAGACTCGAATTTCATTTTTCAGTGGATTTGAGAACCCATTATTTGCGCTGCGGCGATTTACCGCTGACGTCATGTTACGTTTCCCTCTTCCTGATGTGTTTTTCTTAAATATGGCGATCGGAGATTAGCCGGCAAGCGAGAGGACGCTTTTCAGATTTCATGATGTAGTTTCGTATGATTTGTTTTTCTGTTTTGTCGATACCTGAGTGTGAAATTCAAATTTTGCGTGAAGATAGATGCATGCCGTAGAATGGGGAGCCCAAGCATTGCAAACATTCTTACGGCTATGGTATGTAATCCAATATCGCCGCACACCGTCTTTCTCTTCAGCGGTATAAAGAAGCTCCGTTGGCCGGCGAGACTCGTTAAGCAAGCCTTTAAATCAACATGTAATTAATTGTCTTCAAGTTCTAAAATGTAAGTACCTTTAAACGTTGCCCGTAAGTGGCGTAAAATTGCCTCATAATACCTGTTTACGTACATTTGGTGCGGTGGAATTCCTTTCATTGTGGAGGGTTTTGGTGGTGTGTTTTATAAAAGTAAGCATCCTAAAAAACATAACGATTATTCCATAGTTGAACAATATTGAAAAGAAAAAACAATAATGCCGGTAGTTTGCCCAAAGGATTCGATTCATGAGTGCACCTGAGGTGATTATAACTTCACGATCACTTCGGTACGAACACAACCCTAAATAGTGGAGAACGTGAAGAGACCCCTCTCTGTACTGGCTGAGGAACATGGATCGCTTTTGATGCCATGGAACTTTCTAGAACTATATTCAAGTGTTGATGATTTCAAAAAAAAAAAACGTCTGGAAGTTTTGAAAACTCCTCACGTTACCGGTCGATATTGTCACTTGTCTATGTACCCATCAGCGCTTTCCGTGTTGTTATCGCATGTGCTCCTGATGAAGACTCCAAAACGTTGTTCTGCTCGAGTGTCGATCCAAAGCGATTCAACACGGTCACTCGCAATAGTGCATGCTTCTGGCCAAGGTCATATTTCGATAAAACAATCCCAAACTTAAATTTGCATCAAAAGGGCTCACAGCAGGTCGAGATCGTGCAGTCAGAAGTCTTTTATTTTGAAGACTAAACTAATCTACTATTCACAAACTCGAAAGTCGACCTGTTTTTCCCAGGGAGACCAACACGAATGCATAACGTTGCCGTTTTTATGTTAAAGTGACTTTTATTTCGATCACTAGCTGGTTCCCGATCGTTTGACCAATAAATCCCTTACGCTTAAAGTTGATGTGGACTTTTAAACAGAATATTATTGACTGAGTAAAAGCCAACTTTGTTGCGTGTTTTGTGCCTGTTGTGCTGCTTACACATCTCAATGTTTTACGGTGGCAATACTCGGTTGTATTCCCTTAAGAAGCTTAACTTCTTAAGGCTTAAACCAGCGCAAAAATGTTTCAACAGGAATACGTGCAGCGAATACTTCATTTATACTTTACATACATTAGGGAATCGAATTTTGCAAACATAAGTGAGACGCATACGTTCTTTTTCCGCAAGAGTGCTTGTGTTAAGAAGTATAGTCATCGATCGAGTTATCGATGCAATGGTCTTGATGGAAAGTATTCAGAGAGGCCGCGTTGTTTTGTGAGTGCTCTTACATCTAATAGCCAGGGGAACAATATCTCTGGGTGAGGCCCATTTCGTTCAAAAACTTGCGATTCCTAAGTCAAAATCATTCGACCGTGGTAATTTCGTGATCAAAATCGATGATTCATCGGTTGAAGTTGTCAAATCTATAGACTATACAATAGGGCGGAAACTGTTCACGCATCCGTTTGGACAACGCACAGAAGGAGTTGGTGACTTGAGATTTCAAAGAGAACAACGAACAGGATATAGCAATTTGAAGGTGAGCATCATCCTTGTAATAAAATAGTGCTCATGATTGATAAACTCACTTAATTCTATGCTTTCTAAGTAAGTCTGCGCAATTGTTGGCTTATGACTTCCCTGGAACTTTCAGTGTTAACCCCCAAAATCTTGTCACTTCTTCCCTGTAAAACACATCCTGATCGTTTCTGTTCAATACTTTTCGAGACCATGAAAGACCGGTTGCATGCCATCATTCAAGATGCTTACTGTGATTTCTTGTATCGCCTGCTGTATATT
>NC_090874.1:11530125-11550125 GCF_036669935.1 Montipora foliosa | reverse complement strand
GTGCTTTGACAATTGCTTAAAAATACAGCGTTGATGATCAACCAAGCGGTAAGTTGAAATGTGAGAGTGAAGGACTTGAACCCCTTAAAACCTAAGATTGCTTCTTGGCTGGTTCTTATGAAGGTCCAACGATCAATTGACGTGTTTTTAGGTGTGTGAAGTTGGAAATTCATTTCTCAACTAATTTTGGTTGTAATCGGGTTTATGGTGGTTTCACTTCATGGGCGATTAACTTGTTTTAATGGCGAAAGGGTTTTGTTTGTCATGTTGTGCCTCTTTGTTCATGTATAAACAAAGTGAAAATCGACTTAAAACAGGGGAAGTCGTCAATTTTTATAATTACATTATTTCATTAGTACCAGTGTACAAAACTGTGCTTTCAACGAAGGTTAATTTTCAATTTACGGGGTGGAAATAATTAGGGTGTTAGGGTGGAGAGATGTATTTGCTATATTGTGGTTAGCTCCAATGGCACGACATGATGTATGTGCCCAATACAAATATAGCTTCAAACTCATCATAATCACCACATTATTACATCATAAGTACCTTTTAATGATGGTAACATTTTAGTGGACAGGGAGTAAACAATTATAGGATTAACCTTAAGCTGGATATTTGCAATATTGGTTGGCTTCAAAAGAATTATGACCCGTGATTCATATTTACGAATAGCTCTTCAGTGTTTTTGTAATTGCTTCTTTGAGACCAGGAGACCGTTTCTCCAAAGTCTCCAACTTTTCTGGCATACTTGGGGTGACATAACACTGTATCATCGGAAGGAAAATGTTTCAAGTTGTGAAGGTCTTGAATGCATATTCAAATCTCGTTTTCAGGCCCTAAGCTCGCGTGATTTTTTTAAACTGCTGTTTAAATGACTGCTAATTATTGCTAAAAATGTCTTTTTTGCATTTCCCTTGATTCGTTTGTTTTTGTTTGTAATATTTGTTAGTTACGCATTGTCATGGATTTTTTTCGAAAAACTCCAAATGAACTTGTTTCCGACAGGGTTTTCATTAGCGGTATTGTGTAGAATCTGATCTCGACAATTTCCTTTCTTCAATTGACATAATTTTGTTGAGATGAATAGAAGAACGGCAAAAGGTACAGAATGTCTGTCTTTATGTCATTAAGTTTGGATGTTTGCCTGGCTCGAGCTCGTAACTGCAAAATCTCAAACGCTCCGGGTGGCTCACTTTTGCTGTTCTTAACTTCGGGAAAATTTTTAATGTGATGATGTGACAGATGTCTAAAACATGCTCGCAAACGCTCGCATACGTAAACACAGCCTTATTAATCTTGCTTATTATATTCTAGGAAAGTACCTGATTTACTCACTAGGAGTCCAAGATATTCAAGATGATTGGTTGTTCATAAGAGCCTTAAATCACCCAATTAAAATACATTTTAAGTAATTAGCGAACTCGTCTACTTCCCAAATGGTGTTAAAAATACGATAGACCATGCACGATTACCGAAGTATCTCCGCGGTTCGTGCTTTGTTGTTTAACATAATGACCAACAGCGAATTCCCGGTTGTAGAGAAATTTTGTACACATCTACTAATATCGAACTGGCAAATATGCCAAAAGGTTTCGTTGATTGGTGGCAAAGCAAGTGGATGCTTCCTTATGAAATGTAAGGTACCCAGTATAGAGGAGTATTTTTAATATCGTTTCCTTGAAATGTTGGCTTAACAAATATGAGGAGGTGGAACTTGAGCGCAAAAACACCTTGTTTTATTGGCTGGTTCGATTTGGTTTCTCATGTCACTCAACTCGTTATAAGACCCCTGTGATCAACTGTCTTGTTTAAAATTCTCAACATACCGCCTCTAAGTTTGTTGTGACGAATGTCGTGGAACGGAACGTTAACTTCAGGACACGTAATATACGCATGAGGGACAATGGGTAATTATTGGCCCATTAGCTTTGTCAACTATCCAACACCGTTATTGTCATGGGTTATTACAAATGCTCATCAAGAAAAGCGGTCTTGGTTTGAAAATCAGCGAAGCACGAAGTCGGCCACGTATTGATCTCTTTAAGAGCCAGTTCATACTTCAAAGGTACTTCACAGCTTGACATTTGCAATATGTGTCTTGGGCCATTAATCTTTTAATAGCTCAGAGGCTCTTGAAGAGGAATATGATTAGACTTTACCACTTTGAGGGTCGTGAAAGCCTTTATTGATGAAAAGTGTCTTAGAAAACGCTTGACGTCCCTTATGTGCGAACAGGCCCGTACCCAATGACTTCTTGCGCATTTTGAGCTATCTTGGCGCCACGTTGTCTTTTACTGACGTTTCATGACTAAATTTTGTTTTGGGATCAAGTGTTCTGCACTTTCTGTGACTTGATTGTCACGGCAATAACAAGTCGTCACGGGATCTGTCTAAGAAGTGCCCAAAGGATGTGAAACTTTGACACCAGAGACGACGTATTGCACCACAAAAATAGTGCATATCTGGCCGATAAACATGAAATATTCATTGTTTTATTAACAGATAATGACGAACTGCAAACGCCTGGTTGCGACATGGACGTTCATCCTCGCTATTCAACTACTTCAGGCGTCCATAGCGTCCACTTTTACATGTCGCTTTAAGAAGTACAGAGAAGTGATCACAGCGATCGATGGTTACAAATGCAAGCAGACCAAAGTGAAACTAGGCATGTGCGTTGGTATGTGTGACTCGCACGCCATTCCGATACCCATAGGCGAAGACGGAGTACCCAGATTCCAAACTGAGTGCAAATGCTGTGCTCCGAAGGAAATCCGAGAGAAGGCAATTCGATTCAATGGTGACGAGTGCGAAAAGTCTATCGTGGTGTCCCAGATTCGCTCTTGTGAATGTACAAACTGCTCTCGCTCTCGACGAGATCTTTAAGAACACCGAAAAGTTACACCTCTTGATCAAAAGCGTAAATGGAGGCGAGAGACGATGTATAGATTTCAAATACCCCATTTTTAACTCACTTCCCTGGGCAAGTGGATGAACCAGCAAAACGGACAATCAAACACAACTCAGTGGTTGCTCTTGGAAATTGTTGGATTTTGAATGCATGATAGCGGAGGTCAGAGCGGAGTGCCACGAAGACTGTGGTGGTGGATCACTGAAAAGGACATTTTAGGCCTTTTCTGCGATTTTGTTAGTATTTATAGTTGTTGTACAAAGAAAACGAGAACGTAATTTACTGATCCCCCTTATGGATGGCAAAGGCATCGGAGTACATGCCAGGAATACTTAGTTGTGTTCAGAAATGTTAGAGAATATCACACATTGGAATTTGCTGCTTTTTGAAACAGTCGACTCTAAAATTATATCACCTGGGGGCAAGTTTAAGACAGTGATCCATTGTATGAGGATTTTGCAGTTGAATGAATCTTGTATATTAGAAATTCAGAAATTTGCTGATTCAAGAGGTTCCAAGTTTCAGTTGAATTTGTTTTCACATTTTTGCCATTTTATGCTCGTCTTCAGTCTTTTTTTTTTTTTTTTTTTTTTTTTTTCATTTTGAAAAATATCAAAAGCCGCCTTTGGAGATCCCAACAGGGCTGGACTCTGGAACATACATTCCTCGATCGCGCAATATTGGAGCAGGGAGGGCAATCTTTTTTCCGTCGGTATAGCTCGTCTATCTTGTAGGGCGTACTTTTGAGGAAGATGGAACTAATTCCAGCTCCAAAAAGGGTTTCTTTCAGAAACGTTTCTTAATCAAGCATTATTGGAACACGGAGGACAAAATTGGCTTATCGGTATACCGCGGCTTCCTTGTTGTGCCTGTTTTTAAGAAGTTTCGTCTAATTCCAGCGTTGCTTCTCTTTTATCCATTCATTTTAATCTTCTTTTTTTTTTCACGGCTTCGGTCATTCTTTAATTCAGTTCAAAGTGAACTGAAGACGATCCGTATTTACCACACCTTAGTCAATGTTCTTGTCGTTAATTCGTTTTCAGTGCAGTCCTTTTCGCTTAGTGTTGCGTCAATCGTACGGGTGGTGTATTTATTTCATAAGTTCTTTGGGGTCTGTTATTGAAATGACGAGTTCTTTGCGTTTGGGAAGTCGTTAAAAGGAAAGGGACTTTATTTAAGTGTCTAGTCGTTCTTGCGCTGGAGCACGAATTGGGGACACTGTTAACTGAAATTAACGATTAACACAATTGAAGTCAAATGTTGGTTTTTGAGGAGAGGGGAAATACCCGGAGAAAACCTCTCGGTGCCGAGTAGAGAACCAACAAACTCAATCCACAAATGACGCCGGATCTGGGAATCGAACACGGGCAACATTGGTGGGAGGCGAGTGCTCTCACCTCTGCGCTATCCCGACAATTTAAAATTTTAAGCTAAATTCGTCAGACCCGCTTTGCCCCTCGCTTTTTACCTCGTTAACCTCTGTACAATGAACGACACTGCCTGTTTGAAAAATAAAGGTAGCATTAACAAACGAAAAATAGGTGAATCTTGCAGTTAGTCCATAAACGGGGGATTTATCTGTAAAGAAGCTCTGTATCCCCTCTTTCCTACCACGTTATCAAGCTCAGTCACCTAAGATTTTCTGTAAGTTGAATGTTCAACGGCCAATTTGTTAAGTAAAGAGGGTTATTAAATACCATAACAGTGTGCGAATCGGTAAAAAAGCAACATCTTTACACGGTCAGAAGCGTCATATTTTGCTGAAGAACAGTACTGACATGCATGTTTAACCCCATCTTACTTTGCACAACGGCGAAGAGTTGTGTACAAATGTTGAAGTAACACTTGCAGAGGCATTGTTCCTTAAATGCTATTGTCTAGTGGCGTCTTCATTGACATCATCGTCTGTCTATTATGCAGTGGCAATAGATGATTCCTACGTAACGTCATCGATACGTAAGTAAGTCGTCTGTATTTGTAGCCGGAGGGTAGAACATAACAGATGTTTATAATAAATCAGTGGTCCTGTATCCTAATAATAACAAATAAGGTTACAGAGTTAAAATTTAAAATTTATAGTCATACGAAAGATAAGAATAAGAAAAATTTATCAGTTTAAGACTGGAAATGGAGATTAAGAAACGATCTTACAAGCTTAAAATTACTAAGTTAAAAAATATTTTTTTTAGAGCAGGCTGAGCCTTAAAAGAGTCAATGGGGCCCCTTTTTTCCGCACATCCAAGGGGAGGCTATTCCAAAACTTACTCCCGTCTATCTGAAAAGATCGACCCCCATCACTTTCCCTATTATATCGCGGACAAATCAGGTTGTAGTTTCCCCAACGACTAGCTCTGCTGTGACGGTCTGAATTCCTTTGTAATAGCCGTGTTATATTATAGCTCGGACAGTCGTTTTCATTTATAACGTGCCTAAATATTAAACTACTCTTTTGGAGCTTCAACTGGTCCTTAAAAGGCAACCATTTCAGATTACGCAACGTAAAACTCTCATGAAGTTTCGCCGTTATTAACAGGGACCTTAAGCAAGAACGACGACGATGGTTACGAGAACGCCACATAACAATAGCTTTGATTATCAAAAACAATAGTTCTGCACGCCCTGCACCTGCGTTTTACATTTTGATACATTTCTTTGCAGTTCTCGTCTTGACAACGACGTGAAATGATCACTGAATTTAATGTGATGTGGAAGATCAGGGCACCTGACGATGAATTTTCAATTTTCTCTCTAAATATCCACACCGTTCTCACCAATTTTGTTCCTGGAATGTGTTCTCACACTTTCCAAGCCCAGCGACTTGGAGTAATCGCAAAATTATTACAGTAACGGAAAAGAATATTTTTAGACAACTTTCCCGTAATCGAACGCCACCGCAGTGACGTGTCTATTGTGTTTTGAGATACACATGTGTAGAGCCACTCCTTTTGACTAATTAATTATTCATATTCCGGCATAATTCAAAACCACTGCTCTGTACAATGTGATGGTTGACTGATGAATTAGTTGCATGAAGATCGGTTTAATACCAGCCTGAATGTTATAATAAACGAATCGACGGGATAATAAAGTAATTGACGGCAATGTTTTTGTCCGTCTCCTTTAAAATGCGTCATAGCAACATAGTCAAAATGCTGTACGGCCCGTGAATCAGCAATAAAATTTAGAAAGTTGAGAACAAATTTATGATCAATCGGAAGGTTCGACAAAAAATAACGTCATTATTTTACAAAACAAAGCACTAAGGGAAATTCAGTTTTTTTTGGACACTATTTGATTGTTACTGCCGAGGTTAACGTTACGTGTTCATTTTTGATGCACGGATTTCTAAATGTCTGCGATGTGCCCACAGTATCAAGGGCAGCATTGTTGCGCATGGCCTCTCATCAGCAATTCCACTCACTCTTTGTAATTACTAGTTTTATTATCCAACTGTATTAGTTATTATACAGAAAACGCAGAGAACGAATACAATATTCTACGATATTGTACAGTTAACTCGTTGTTTGTATTTTGACTCGCCCTAGCGGGTTTGTCTAAATAAGGCACAACTCGTAAAAATACTCAGCGATACCACACAACAAAACACGTAAAAGGATTTTTATATTTCCAAGGCTTCGTAGCAGTACGAAGTAGGATATTACTTTGATGAACCACACCATGTTTTTGAAGTTCAGTTTTTAATGAAGAAAATACATGTTTCGGATGAGATATCATCGTCAGTGAGAAATAAAATGAAAATATGCAGTAACTAGTATAACAAAGTGAGATATTAGCGAGAATAATTAAGGATGGAGGCGCGAACCAAAAAAAGAAAAGAGTAAAACTATTTAAGCCCATGGATGATGTCTCATCCGAAACATGTAGTGTCTTCATTAAAAAATAGGCACGCATTGCGTACTTGTGGTAGTGCAGTTTTACAGCGCTGTATAATTGTCTTAATTGTCCAGGAAATTCCAATTATCTTTGCCTAATATGTATCTGTAATAGTACACGACATTGTTTTGGTACCGTATATCATTATAGTGCCATGGCACATGTCTTAGGTAAATAGCCCCCTGAGAAGACTAGTTGTTACTAGTAAAATACTAAACAAAGAAAGATTGAAGAAAATAAAAGGGAATCGAGAAACATTGGCTTCGAGGCTGATGTTGATCAGTTTTAAGTTCCCTTACATCTTCTTTTTCACCACAAGTTTACGCATGCACCCTGAACCTCTGCCAGCTGTCTAACACAAAAGTGCACTGAAGTGTTCATCCCTGTCCGGTGAGGTTAGTATTTGGATGGGTGACCTCAAAATATACGACTTGCCGTCAGAAGCATAGGACCAAAAATTCTATTTTAACGCTCAAAAATGCGAACTAAGCAAGGTACAGATTTTGTTAGCCTGCTCTATGCAAAACAAATGTTGATGCAAAAGAAAATATTATTGATACACAGCTTTTAGGAAGAGCAGAAAGAAGTTTTCAGGGAATAAAATATTTTGCCATCAGCAACAAAATTGGCGACATGAAAATAACTAAAATTTTAAACCGAGAATATAAGAAGTTACCTTCAGCGAAAAACATTTTGGGAGATTTTTGCCACGTTCAATTTTTCTATTGTACAAGTAAATCGCAAAATCGAAAGTGACATCGAACTCAGCGGGCGCCGTGATCAAGTTACCTTGCATGTTTTCTCGCGAAACAAAGGATACCTCTAAGTCAAAATGATGGCAAGACACCGCGTTTTGGTTTTTGTTGGTTTGGTTTTTTTTCTTTCAAATCTTTTAAAGATTGACAAGAAATGTGCGAATTCAACACAATCGCCTAACTCTTGAGGTTGATCATTGTTTCTGCAAAGTCAAAAATTTACTCTGCTAGACGAGTAAATTAAAGTAAAGTAAAGCAACCATATTTAACGTTGATAACTCGTAACAGTAGTTCAAATTCTTGCGCTCATTTTGTTGAAACCGTTTCAAGCACGCTTCCAGCAGACCTGTTTATGTTCGTGAGTTATGCACGCGCTGCGGGCCTATTGTCACCACAGACTTACACTCTTACACCCCGGTGACATAGTGTGTAGTGCACTACCACAAAAATGAACTTTAAAAAAATCGTGTGGTTACATGTTTATTAAAAATCTAAATCTACGGATATTAGATTTACAGCATTTTCATTGGCTCGCCGGACACAGGCTATCAGTTCATATACCTGCTGTACCTAATATGTTCAAGGAACACGTCAGCAATAAAGCGAACTGAAAACATTTGGTCGACAAAATCCGTTTTGGAACGGAATTGACCGAAGCAGAAATCGATGCTTTGGTCGACAATACTACCCCCGGGGAACATCATCGAGTTTTTAATAAAACAATTATTCTGCTTGGGCTTGCCGGATAAAATGATTATAACCAATTTGGCGCTACCCGCCTCGTTGGTTATACATCACTTCATATCCAGCGCGCCCTCGTATAATAACTGTTAAATATACTCGAATTCCCACAAGAAAACAAAATACGAAATTTTTCGTTGTGTTTGAGATAAATGGATCCATTTGCGACCTTAACTGGATCACATTTGGACGCAATCTATCATCTGTTGCTCATCATGGAATGACTTTGTGGTACATGCCAACCTTTTCAGAGTCATCAGCGTGATATGTTTATGTGAGTTGCGGGATTTTTCGTAGGGTCCCCGACGCTTATTTCCCTTTCGTAAACGGTCGTTGTCATTTGAAACGGTCGTTGCCATTTCTCAGAACGGTCGATGCCATTTTTTAGCTCTGAATTACACTCATTAGGTCTAATTAAGAACTCAAAAGGTTGCGGTTACTGGGAGTTGTGTCTCGCTGGTCATATGAGTTAGGGTCCGGGTTAGGTTTCTGTTTAGGGTGAGGGCTAAGAACCCAAGTTCGAGTCTTGAAATTTTCGGACTCTTTTTTTTCCTCCAGTTTTTCTTTTATAAATGTTTTTTTTTTTCCTTTTTTGTCTTAAGTTTTAATATTTTTTCCTTAGTTTGTTTCTTTTAATTTTCTTTGAAGTGAAGTGTGTAGTCGACTGTTATAAATGGCATCGACCGTTTCAAATGGCAACCGGACCGTTCTGAGAAATGGCAACGACCGTTTACGAAAGGGAAATTTGCGCCCCGACAATAGACCCATTTCAGTAATTCCCAATCTGGAGGACAAAACAATGGTTGTTCTGCCCCCTTAGAGAAACAAACCTTTCAAACCCAAAACAATCTTGTTGTTTTGTCCTCCAGATTTGGAATTAACTGGAAGGGGTCTATATCCGATGGTGTCCTGATATTGCGCACCGGGGGCTAAATTGTTTGAGCACCGGGCTGCTATGCGGGAGGTCGTGAGTACGACTCCGGCCTGACCAACACTCGGGGTCTTGAAATAACTGAGGAGAATGTGCTGCCTTTGTAATGACACCCGCAAATGGTTGGACTTTCAATTCTTTTCAGATAAGGACCATAAACCGTAGGCCCCGTCTCACAAATATCTTTTATGTTCATAAGTTCCCTGTGGGACGTTAAAGAACCGACATACTAATCGAGAAGAGAAGGGGATGAACTTCCCGGTGTTGTGGCTGTCCTTTGTGAGTGTAACTATATATAGGTGGGTGGGTATAGGAAGCCCACATCAGCTGAATAGCTGTCAAAACTTCAACCTACTCAAACAAATAAATAACAAACAAAACAAGATTTTAAAGGTGTTTCGAAGAGATCTGGTAATATTCCTATTTTCTTTAATAATTCATGGGTTTTTCTTATTCATCAGGCTTCACAAGCAATACATAGTCATTGTCTTACTGAGAATGATGTGGGTGGCCCGGAACTATCCTGCCAATTGACTCCATTGATAATTGGTTTGAATGATTTGGCAACTTGGAACCCTACTTGGGTCTCTTTAAGTTGGCACAATTGTACGGAAGCCGATAAGGGTCACACGTTGTCACTACCAAGTTGTCGCTTCCACTTTGTCGCTACCAAGTTGTCGCTTCCATGTTGTCGCGTTAAACCTAAAGGAGGACTGTCTTGTCGGACTCTCACTTAGAGCAGTGGGAGTACTATCGCAGTTTTGTTAATGGATTGAAACTTGCAATAACTGGCCAGTTTTTTCAAGTTTTGAGACGATATAGTCAGAAAGTCGCCAAAAATTAAATACGAATAGGCCATTTCGGAAAATACCATAATACTCTTTGTCCCCCCAAATTTTGCAAAAGCATTGCTTTTGTTTTCTCTTGGGACCATTGTAAGTCCCAAGAGAAACTGGAAACAATGCTTATGCAAAATTTGGGGGGACAAACAAAGAGTATTATGGTATTTTCCGAAGTGGCCTATAGCACTTTGTGCCATAAATACATTTCATATCTTCTCCTTGGATTGTCAAGAATGTTGCACGTGTGAGCTTAAGCAGGAATTTAGATTTTTACCCAGTTAAACAGCAAATGTAGCGTCAAGACAGTGCTCCTTTAAAAACCGGCCTTTGGAGGAAGAGGTAAACTGTTCTCTCTCAAATCAAGTTGGGCGGAGAATCTGCCCGCAGATTTGTTTTTACCACAATATTCAACGTCAAAGAAAGTGATTATTTCAGAGCGTGACCAAAATCATGACACAGAGAAAGAGCAAGCGTTGTCTATAACTTTCTCGCAATCTGATTGGTTTATTCCCCAAGATAAGCGTTCCTGATTGGCTATTACATTTCGTGACGAATTGGTGCGAGCAGCGTTGTCTGGATTCTTATCGACAACGGCAAATTAGTCAATCAGATTGTGAGATTACAAGCAATTGTGGTAAAAATAAAATTACATGGTGCAGGGCTGAAAGCGTTGAATTATGGAGAAATCGCGCGACATGAGATAAAGGAGACAGGAAAAAGCGGGGAAATATGAGTAATTGTGACTACTTCAACGCGGCTTATGTTTTTTGGGGGTGAACGTGCCGAACCCAAAATTGGCACGATTACCCTGGAGTCATAGCTCTCATGCACGAAAAGGCAAACGGGATATTTACTAAAGAAGTTAATTTTACATGACAAAGTGCGAAGTTTCTGCCTTTGCTCTTCAAAAAATACTATGAAAGCGGCGGTTCGCCGTAAGAGTTGGGAACAAAAATTCGCTGTAGTCGATAATTTCAAATAACAGAATTTTTTCTCAAAAGCCCGGTGGCGTGCGGTCGGCCTTAAATACCCCATGCATGACGCAAGGGCGCCATTTATGTACGTAACCTTTACCATTCCGTGTGGTTCAACAGAGTACTTCACGAGGAATGGTCACAGTTGAACGCCAGTTAAAGCGTTTGACGTTTTTTCCGCTTATTATCTACTTTCACCAAGTCAAGTGTATATCGAATCACCTTGGGTGAATTTATGCCTCATTTGAAGGGAGAACGGACCTGGTGCAAGAAAAAAAGTAAAATTTTTCCAAAATTCGTAAAGAAAGTGTTGTCGTGCAAGTCCAAATCAGTCACACCCACTTGTAAACTACTGATGTGTTTCTCACAAAAGCACACCAGATTAAATAAGACACTCCCGTGGAATGGAAAGAGCATAAGAATACCAGCCAGTATGCGCATTTTTTTAGGCTTGAGCTTGTGAATTGCAAAAGAAAAGTGGTTTCTATCGATCACTGATCAACGCTGCCGAACTACATCAGAGGGCTCGGTAACAAAGTACCATTGTATTGAGCGCTCAAAATTCAAAGCTAAATTATCGCGCGTGCACACAGTGGAATATGGCTCGCGCAGGTTGCGATTTATGGGTAGATATTTTAAACTATAATTGGAACTTCCCTCAATTTCTTCATTATTGTCTTCGTATTTTTGCGTTTGTCGCAAATCGGCTTTGATATTCGCACATCATTGTTGAAGTCGAATATATGGCTAGCGTAGGTTGCGGTTTGTGGTTAGATACATTTGAATTAGAACGTCGGGTTTGTTTTTCTTTATTACTGTCTTTGTATTTCTGCGTTTGTTGCACAAAATCACTTGTTGTTGAGTCCTTGGTCGATGCAACACTCCCTCTCTTTCCGAACAAATTGCAGTCATTGGTTGTACATTTTAACTCGTGGTCTCTGGCGTTAAGTGCATATCGGCTTATCATTCTCTTGTTGTAGTATGCGGTAGGAACAATAAAATAGGACCAGATCGCAGCCTTTCCTTAACTACTCCTAGTGAAAAAGAAAAAAACATAGCAAGTCTGTCTCGCAATTTGTGATAAATTGCTGCGTATGGCTTGCTCATGACGTAACGGAAAAAAGCGAAGTGACATATGTATGACATCATTGCTGGAGTTTGAAGTTGCCGCCGGCTGTTTGCGCTGCTGTTTAGCTTGTTCGTGGTGCAGAAAGAAGCTGCCATAATCCACGAGCTTAAAAAATAATTAAGCGGAAAGTCTTCAGTGATCATGGAGTGAAGTGTAGTTGTAATTGTTCCCCTTCAAGAGATGTGCGCTCTATGAGTCGTCGTGCAATTTCACTGGCTCTAATTCGAAAAGCTCACTTTTTTAACGCCGAGTGGCTTGGTATCTGGAGTTTCTGTAGTGTAATGTAAAGCATGTCCTTGAGTTTCATTCTGTAGTAATACAGGATAAGTCGATTTGGTTTCACTCGTACCTGCTTTCTCCTCAAGCGATGATGTGTCATCTCGTATGCGATTTAAATTGTGAAGAATCACTGCAAATGATCTGTCAATCAACTTCTGGTATTTTGAGTTCTGTTTAACTCGGGTTGTTTTCATGATTCGAAGCAAGCTCGTTTTGTTTCACCGTTAAGTGGTAGATAGCAGCACCTCGGCTCTACGTGTTATGTGTGTTTCAAACTGCATGAGTTGTTCTGTCGGATTTAATGGGTCAACGAAGTTGGTAAGGCCGTATTCATTGTAATACGCATTGTGTACCCTCCGGGGATGATGTGAAAAGGTAAAAAACAAAAACAAACAAAGACTGCGATTGGTCTGGTCGTCCTTCCGACGAACACCATTCTTTTTACATTGCGATCCGACTAAACATAAGGATTGATTCATGCGCAGTATCATGGTTTTGTGTTAAAATTCGAATAGTCCACAGCTAATTGCACTCGAAACGCTTTACTGGGTTTTGGTTTTCGTGAGTGGATCCTTTTTACTTTATTAACGATACCTGTAGCTCGGTTTGGTGACAATGACTCGTTTTAAAACGTAATGAGTATTTATGGCACCTCTTGGATTGGACAACCCCAGTCACGTGCACTATCGCCTTTGCCTTCGTGTGAGCGCGCATGTAGACAGCAGCCAGGGAAATGCGTCCTGTCTTTCAATGCCAGTGAGTCCTGTTTTCAATCCCTGACGAACTGAGTTACTTTTCGAAACTTGTTTTGAAGTAAATTCAACAGAAAACTGCACAGTCAGAGTTCTTTTCTCATTTCTCATCGTAGCAAGCAAAGAAACGCTAGCCTATACTGTTTTTGGTGCCGGTTGTCCTTTCACCTATGCCCGGGAACTACCCAGATACAAGGGCCGAATGTCCAAACTCTTTTAATTTCCATTTTTGTATCTTACATGCAGTCCTAGCATCGCCAACGTTTTCAGCCATCCACCGGCGCAGTGACAGTGGTTTCTTAGAATTTTACAACATAGTGCCAAGTGACATCTTCGCACACCGACTATCTCTCTAAAGATTATCCCCCAATCTATCTTCTTTAACTCAGCTACAGAAGAAGAAATTATCAACATTGCCAGCTCATTCAAACCGGGTAAAGCTGCCGGACATGATAAAATTTCTTTGTCCACCATTAAACAATCTATTCACTGCATAGTTACACCATTAACCCACATAATCAACTTATCGATCGCTCACGGAGTCGTTCCAAGGGAAATGAAAATTGCACGTGTTGTCCCTATTTTAAAATCTGGAGATCAAACTCTTTTTACTAACTACAGGCCCATTTCCGTTTTACCTTGCTTCTCAAAATTCCTAGAAAGGATTATTTACAATCGAATTCTTTTGTATTTAAACAATTTTAATATTCTTTATGATAATCAATATGGCTTCAGCAGAAACCACTCAACGTCCCTTGCTTTAGTTGATTTGTATGACAAAATTTCTCTCGCCCTTGATCGCAAAGAATTTGCAGCAGGAGTATTTATTGATTTGTCTAAAGCATTTGATACCGTGAATCATAACATTCTTTTTGACAAGTTACAACACTATGGGATCCGACGCCTAGCGTTGGATTGGGTCAAAAGCTATTTTTTTCAAAGATCACAATTTGTAGAATACAACGGCCATAGATCGCTCCCTGAGGTAATACGCTGTGGTGTCCCACAAGGTTCAATTCTTGGCCCCCTATTTTTCATCATATACGTCAATGACCTTTGTGACGCTTCTCGCCTAGAATCCATTTTATTTGCCGATGACACCAACTTATTTATTTTTGAAAAGGACCCGGTTACTTTGAACAATATCTTAAACAATGAACTCAATAAGCTCTCAGCCTGGTTTGCTGCAAATAAACTTTCCCTTAATATATCCAAAACTAAGTTTATGGTGTTTAGACCTCGACAAAAGAGACTCTGCTATGATTTTGACATTTCCATTAATGGGGAAGCGTTAACCCAAGTCTCAGAGACCCTCGTCCTTGGTGTTATACTGAATGATTGTCTTTCCTGGAAGTTCCATATATCGCTTGTTGCGCATAATATATCTAAATCCATTGGCATAATTTATAGATCCAGTTATTTCCTTTCTAAAACCTCGTTACGTACTTTATATAATTCTATAGTTCTTCCGTATCTTTATTATTCTAATTTAGTTTGGCGATCCACTTACAAAAGTAACCTGAAAAGGTTAACAATATTACAAAAACGGGCGATACGGATAGTAAGCAGGTCCGGTTGTGATGCTCACACAGATCCAATTTTTAAAGAATTTAAATTTCTCAAAATAACCAGTATCTACTTGTTACAACTAGGAAAATTTATGTACTCTTTTAGTACTGGTAATCTCCCTCCTAAATTTGACTCTTTTTTCTCTGTTAATAATAGTATTCATAGTTACAACACAAGACACGCTTCCTTTTTTCGGCTACCTCTTTGCAGGACTAACATAAGACAGTTTTCTATCTCTTTTCAAGGCCCTAAATTTTTCAATACCCTTAGTTATCAAATTAAAAATACCTCAACTCTACTGTCCTTTAAATACAAGCTGAAAGAGTTTTTAATCAACAACTATTAATTCCTTCCTTAGTCTTCGTTCCTACTCCTGTGTTACACCTAACTGAACGTCTTGCTCCGCTATATTTGTCTTATTTAATTATTTTGGGAGGAAACCTAACCTCGTATAAGCCTTCTGGTTTCTTTTAGGTTTCCTCGCCATATTTCTTATCTTAACTTTAATTATTAAATGTAAATTTATTGTAAAATGGCAAAATGTAATAAAAATGTAAAAAAATGTTATAAAAGTTTTTGCAATTAAAAATGTACGGAGCGGTTTCGATATTTTGAAACAGTTGGTAAAAAAAGCTCAAGTGGGACCGTTTGCCGGACCGGGTTATGCGCTCGCGGTGCACGGCGGTTTATTATCAGACTGTACGTTTAAACAAACGATCTTTCAATCCTTTAAATCAACAAGTAAAAACACAGAAAAGGCCAAAGATTGTGATCCCGAGATTTTTCACTTCCCGCATTGCAGATCTGAAGTTGACTCTTCAGTTCTCACCCATACGCTAAACGAATATGAAGTCCACACTAACAGGTTTGATCCGTCGTGTTTCTTTCCGGGGGGGGTAGGGTTTTTCAGCCGTTTTGGTCATAAATAGGGTATCGATTTTTGCACTCTAGTCTTGAATTCGTTTTTTATTTAGAAGCTTTTTATTTTAGGGAAATAATTATAAGACAGGTCTGCACCAGGGTATTGATTTAAGGGTCAGGTCATAAATAGGGTATCAAATTTTTGGTCAGGTCATAAATAGGGTAGGGAAAATCGCAGATTTTGGTCATAAATAGGGTAAGGGTTTTGGGAAGCGGGCCGCACAGGCCTACCCAATTTTTCTGAGAGTACCCCCCCCCCTCCCCCCCGGGGTTTCTTTGTAAATTAAAATGAATCTAGAAAAAAATGGATAGAGGTTTTTATCTCCCATTTAAGTAAACTTTTTTGTGAAAGTCTTTGCAATATTTAACCGCCTTGTTTCGTGTAAAATGTGCTCGGTGTTCAACGGTTCTTAGACAACGGTAAACCGCAATAGGTGGTCAGCAGTTTAATCCACCAAAGTTTCACTTCCGATTAAGATTTGCCTTTCCACAAATTCTTTTCGGTACCGGCCGCGCCATAAATGCTCGAAAAAGCAAATTTCGTGAAAATAACAACCTGAAGAAATATCAAACGTTTTATTCTCCGATTATACTTGAAACGAGTTGCTAAATTTAACTAAAACTCGTCATGAGCGGAGTGGAATAGTTAGCGATGGAAGCGACTCGCAAATGTCCCAGGTCTCCACTATCCTACACCAATTGACGTACAGCAGTCATTGCAAACTGTGAGGTATTGAGGGAGTCCATTTCGCTGTCTGAGATGACAGCATTCAGTATTGAGGCCCTGGAGCTAGACACACTGTAAATGCAAAGCCTTCGTAGCTGACATTTTTGTGTCCTAACACCTGGACTTTGTCAGCACAAGCTGTCAAGATGAGAAATGCTACCAAAGGTAACACTTCCCTTACTTTTTCTCCCTCTTAATCCCTAAAACTCAACCTCTAGACATTACTGTTTTGCACGCAATATAGGGGGCGCAGGGTGAAGCGTTGTATTTCTCAATTTTTTGTCCTGTTCATCAGACAAGGTCCCTCAATTTTTTGTTCTGTTAATCAGACAAGGTCCCTACTGGCCCTACTGCAGTTCGCCTCATGAAAAGTCTGACAAAGGTACTACGTGCAATTTCAATTGATTTCTGTGGCTCGCAAACTTCTTGGTACCATCACCCGGGGGGGGGGGGGGGGGGGGGTACTGCCATATGTGGACTATATAGGTATGTGCCGCTGTGAAGGGTATGGTTTTCAAGCAGTTTACTCTAGGATAGGGTATATAAATCATAGCCTTTCGGTCTAGAATAGGGTATCATTTTTCACGAAACTGACCAGTCGGTTGAAGATTTTATCAAGACCACGGCAAGGAAACCAGAAATTCCCACTCAAGAATAGAAAAAAATCAAATCGGCAAAGTTTAAGTTTACGTAACTCAGCCTCAACAGTGTCAATAAATGGCTATCATGAAACACCTCTGGATATTATTAACTGTCAAGAATCGGAATTTAGACGGAAATCGGTGGGGTCCAGGGTCCCAGCGGCACATCCCCACCCAGAAATTCCTAAAGTGCCCCCCCCGGTACCATCACCAAGTGGATTCTTCACATTGAGAAGAAACTTCGCGAAATACCGATGAACTTGCATCTACAGTATTTTTTATCCCATAAGGTCATCAGTGAATGCCACCTTAATCTTGTTAAAAGGATTACATGACAATGCAATCGTAACAAAGGGATAGATTCGATAAAAGCTTTTTCAACCTCAAAATGGATTTAATCCACCACAAATGTTCTATCGCACGCTAAGTGTCATAAATAATTTCATTCAATATCCTTTTCCTCTTCGAGAATTGCACATCTTTCTAGTTTTGAAGTTCTTGCCGTGATATCATCAAAAATCATTGCCCTTTTTATTTTGAAAATATGCAATTTGAAGCCGAGCGCCTTCTTCGAATAAGCAGAGGTAGATTTCTCATGAAGGGTTTCGGCGTTCGAGCAGACTTTGGGCCTTCATGGGTAATCAAACAATCATAAAACCTTTCTCGAGAATCACCGTTACAAGTTTTACTTAACTTCTATCCAAGAGCATCAATGGAAGGCGCTTCTGGCAGCTCGTAAAAGTTCCATGCGCTGACATTGGAGCATAACTTTTGCAATCAGATGTTATTGTCATCGTGCTGCCCTTTGCTGAGGAGGGTACGCGACTGGGGTAGCCGGAGAAACTCCCTCGGTCCACTGAGGGTCAAGAACGAGGAAAATATTTCATATCAGAAAAATGATTGAACCCGCGGGTCACGTTGACGCAAGAAGAAGGCCATCAGGCTTGGTTCTTTGCCTTAGATGACCTCACTGCAACCCTCCCTATTTGGCAGAACAACCGAGTTTCTTAAGTCTCCCACGGCAGACGTTGCTTGGAGACATGAAGAAAGTTGTATACACTGGCCGGTAAAACAATCAGTGCATGATACTGTCCCAAAGAAACTCTGGAAATCTCAGTTCAGCGCTATTTTTACCACCATCAGTTTAATCCACTTTGCATGGTAAAGATATGGTTTAAAGGAAGATTATTTCAAACCGTTTGTTATGTATGATCCCTGTTGGCCACCAACCGAAAAGCTCACTCTTTTTGCTTCATTCTTTGTTGAGCCTTCTTTTGCGTGGTATTTGTTTTTGAGGTACATCTGAATCGATTCGAGAAATTCCGAATTGTCACCGGCTTGAGGGTGTGGAATGCTCGCTTCCGTTTGGCTTCTCTCGTCTTCATCTGACTTTACATTGTCACGAATCCTTTTGAGATTGTGGTAAATGACTTGAAACGACCTGTCAATGTTCTTCTGATATTTGGGATTGTTTTTGACTTGTACAGTCTTCATTGCAAGACAGAACCAAGTAAACTTGCATGCAAGCTAAAAAGTTGTTCATAAGAATTTCGCTCTGTGGAATAGGTTAAATCAGTTTACTTGTGAGAGTAGCACATGACAACACTACCGGCTCCTGATTGGTTCAGTCCAGATCTGAGAGACATTTGGGGCGATCAATTGTCTTCCTTCGGCAAGTCGCGATCGTTCACCATAGACTACAAAAAATCAGACGGGGCTTCATCCAGCTGAATTGAAGCAACACGAGAACGTTGAAATCGGGGGAGCCATTTGCTGCCTCTTAGTAGTAAATTTTAACCAGGCATATAAATTAAGGTTCATAATATAGTTATTTCCGTTTGCATGAACGCACTCAATGAGAGGAACTTCTTTGGTTATTACTTAAGAACTCGTTGATATTTCGTAAGGTGATCAGTCATGGATGAACTCATTTGTCTTCTGGAGCCACTGTGAAATACTTTGTAATAACGAAGTCAGAAAATAAGTATAATCATCAACAAGAGGTCCGCAATATGAACGATTAACTTTTCCAATGCGAAAGTCTCCATGTTTGTAGAAAATAAAATGCTAAGGAGAAACACTGCCTCACTGAAAACTGTTATGGCTTTGAACCAAACGTTCAGTGTTCAATTACAATTCATCAACTGAAGGTGAGTAACCTTTTGTGCGAACAGCAAATGCTCTTCATGTGGGAGGCTACTGACCAAGGGCGGACCTAGGGGGATAGTACAGGGGGTGCACACCACCCCCCTGAGATGACTGCGGCTTTCTAATACAACTGGTATTCTGCAGAACAAAACGTCACCAGTCAGCTAAACCATTCCTTAAGGGTGCTCCCCTTCAAAAGAAAAATACTGGATCCGCGCCTGCTGACTGTGACATCCTCCCCAATATAAAAACTAAACATACGATAGGAAATGGGGACTACGCAAAATAAGCTCTACAGTACAACAAACGGCCACCATATCATATTATCCGTGACTCATGTGTCCTAACAAAGAGGCTTCAAAGATGTGGAAATACGCGTAAGTTAAATCAAGTGGCTTACACTCTTTTTGTTATAAGAACCGTTTTTCGAAGAAAAAGAGAGATTAACCAAAATTTTAAGAACATACGCGCTCGCTGAGAGTCTTTATTTTGCTTTTTTTTTCAGTGTTCGTGAGTAGTATAACTACAGGCAAAAGAAATGTAAAACTGCACCCTAATAGGACAATGAACTCAAACACTCCAGCATATTAATTAGGGACGTTTTTAAACATGATTAACAATGTGGTTTTCTCATTCCATAAGACAATGAAGAACAACTCAATTTGTAGGCGAACTTAACGTGAACGTGTAAAGAACGTTTTCGGGGCTCAAATCGCAAAAAAATTAAGAGCGTTAGCCAAGATTTGACGTTGTTATAAAGAAAGAGTGTACTCAGTAGACCGT
>NC_090874.1:11515125-11525125 GCF_036669935.1 Montipora foliosa | reverse complement strand
TATTGATTAGACAATGTTTACTTACATAATGCTCAACCAGGAGGGAGGAGGCGTCTCTATTGTTTTTGGCTATTTGTCTGTGACTGAGTCATCACTGTGACGTCAATGTATACCAATTCTCCTATTTTGAGCTCAGGATATTGCCACACCACCTTGCAAGTTGCCGAAACCGATAAGTGATCATAAAAACTGTGCCAATTTACAGACGCTTCGGGGTACCTTTCTTGGCCTGAATGTAATGCTTTTGTAACTTTTTCTGACTGAGCCTTATCGCGAATATTTCTATGTTATTTTTTAAAAGCTCCACCTCATTGAAAAAGGTAAAAGATGAATCCAAACATTCGGAAAATTGACATCTTTTGCAACGTAACGAACAAGAAATTCGCCCGCCATTTTGAAAATCACCAATGTATGACGTGACGTCACACTGGCAGTGAAAACCAAATAAGTGATGAAATCCTCCGCAAGTGAACCAGCACGTACATAAAGCGAAAACTCCTGGAACAACGTCAAGGCCTCACTTTGGCTAGAGCGCTTGAAATAGCCGAGAACTGCGAAAAAGTTGACACACAGCTTGCTGCAATGACCATAGAACAAAAGGGAAAGAATTCAGCTAGTGTAAACCACATTGAGGGAACAAAGAGAGGCCATGGCAAGAGAAATCAGTCACGAGGTACCCAAACTGGCCGTGAGAAAACTTGTTACCGATGTGGTAGAATCGGACATTTCGGTCGAGATTCCACCTGTCCAGCAAGTGGTCAATTCTGTCATCGATGTGGGCTGGAAGGACATGTTCAAGAGCAAAGCAAGACAAAGCAGAAAGGTGAAGAAAGGCAAAAGCAAACCTAAGGCCACAGGAATCCCAAAGGAGATGCTGCAAATATGGTTGGTTGCCACGACGAAGAAGAGGAAACCAGTATATGCTTTCACGGTAGGAGGAAGGAATGAAGAGAAAATTGAAGTAACCATTGGAGGTTGTAAGCTGAACATGATCATAGATTCTGGAGCAAGCACTAACATCATTGACAAGAAAACGGCAGTAGTTGAAGAAAAACAAAGTGAACTGTGAATCAGCTCGCTCGAGTAGGAAACTCTATGCCTATGCATCCCAGACACCACTTTATGTGATAGGAACACTCTCCTGTGAAGTCTCTGCAGGAAACAACACTGCTAGTGCTACGTTTTGTGTGATCAATGGCGAACGAGACTCCCTTCTAGGGAAGGACACTGCAACTATTCTAGGCGTACTGAAAATAGGGATAGGCATTGCTGCAGTAAGTGCAGAACCAAAGACCATTGGTGGGATCCTGCAACAGAAGTACCCAAATGTTTTCAGCGGCGTTGGAACGTTGAAAGACCCAGCAGTAAAACTCCACATCGACCCCAATGTGAAGACAGTAGCACAGCCGATGCGCAGAACTCCGTTCAGCTTGAGACCAAAGTTGGAAGAAAAGATCGAAGAACTCATTGAACTAAACATCATTGAACCTGCACAAGGGCCCACACCATGGGTTAACGGAATAGTTGCTGTCCTAAAGTCTGGGGGTGACATTCGTCTTTGCATTGACATGCGAAGGGCTAACGAGGCAATACGGAGAGCCAGACACCCGATTCCAACTGTTGATGAGATTACCCCGAGCATAAGCGGCAGAAAGGTATTATCCAAACTTGACCTTAAGTGGGGATACCACCAGCTTGAACTTTACCCAGAATCCCGAGGGATTACAACGTTTGCTACCCACTGCGGTCTGTTCAGATACAAGAGACTATTGTTTGTTGTTAACTCTGCTTCGGAACGGTATCAGTAAGAGATCTAGACGGCACTTGCGGGTATACAAGAGTAAGAGAACATTTCAGATGACATTATCGTACATGGTAATGACCAGGAAGAGCACGATCTGCGCTTGGAGAAAGTCCTTGTGAGATTAAAGGAACGTGGACTGACCCTCAATGCGGAAAAGTGCCATTTTAGCATGGATAAGCTCACATTCTTTGGCATGGTATTGTCCGGGAACGGGATCAGCTGTACAGAGGAAAAAGTTAAAGCCGTGAAAGAGGCGCGAGAACCTCGGACGGTATCAGAAACCTGAAGTTTTCTTGGGCTTGTAAACTACTGTGGCCGCTTCACACCCGACTTGGCAACGGTCCCTAAGTCCTTCCGTCGCCTAACAAAGTCAGGAACTCCCTTCGTGTTTGGAGGTGAACAGGAGAAGGCCTTTCAGGCGCTAAAAGAGCGATTGGCTCGTGTTTAGACTTTGCGGTATTGCGACAAGGATGCCCCAACCCGAGTGATTGCCGATGCCAGCCCAGTTGGACTGGGAGCGGTACTGACCCAAAAGCAGAAGAATGGACAAAGAGTCATCTGCTATGCAAGATGTATGAAAGGGTAGTTTTTAAAGAAACTGTGGTGCTGCGTCGGTGGGGAAGTAGTATACAAAAATTTGGTTTTATCAACGGAGTTGATAATGTAAATTGGCCACCGTACAGAGATTCTAAAAGCTGACGTTTCGAGCGTTAGCCCTTCGTCAGAGCGAATCGAGGGATTATGGGTTACGTGTAGTTTTTATAGTAGAGTAGGAGCTACGCTATTGGTGGTAACATGGCAACGTGAAAAATAGGAATATATTAGTTAAATGAAAAGCGTTCGTTAATACCGTGGGGATTAAGGGTGCCGATTTGAAAGATGAATTTTTGTTCCAGATTCTTGCGGCTTTCCGTCGTACCTAGATGTAGGGAAAGGCCGCAGATAGCCATGTGTTTTTTGGAGTGGTTAGGCAGATTAAAATGGCGAGCGACTGGCTTGGATGCATCCTTGTCATTCTTCTCAACATTGCGAAGGTGTTCGCGGAATCGGTCACCTAGTCGTCTACCTGTCTCACCAATGTATAATTTATTGCATAACGTGCAGGTTATGCAATAAATGACATTTGTGGAGGTACATGTGAAACGATCGGTGATCTTAACAGATCGCTTAGGTCCCGATATCTTGCTAGTGTTAACAATGAAAAGACAAGTTTTGCATCGTGAGCGCGCGCATTTGAAAGTGCCGGGTTGCTCGTTAGTTTTGAGCGCGCTTCTAACTAAAAAGTTGCCTACGTTTTTGTCGCGTTTGAATGAAATAAGTGGAGGTTGCGAAAAGATTCTACCAGTCTCGGGATCATTTTGGAGTAATTTAAAATTACTAAGAATGATGCTTTTGACTGCGTGATTATGAGGATGGAAAGTGAGGGTGAATGGAATTCTGTCATTCTTATCTTTTTGTGACGTTTGTAGTGATGACTGTCGATGAAATTGTTGGGCGCGATGATGGCCCGCTTTGACCACAGAGACAGGATAGCCACGTTTTTTGAAGAACTGGCACATCTCCTCTGATTTGCTGGAAAAATCGGAGTCATCACTACATAGACGTCGAAGTCTAAGAAATTGAGAATAAGGGATGGAGTTCTTGACATGTGATGGATGTGACGATGAATACAACAAATAACTGTGTGAATCAGTAGGTTTGTAGTGCACACTAGTACATAGCACGTTGCCTCTAATAGAAACTTTGATATCTAGAAAAGCCAATGAAGTTTCCGAAATTTCCCAGATATATTTAAGAGCCGGATGAAAAGAATTGACGGAGGTTATAAATTGATCGAGTTCTTCTCTGCTGGATGAAATAGCGCCGATGCAGTCGTCGATGTAACGGCCGTAGAGTTCAGGTTTGGGGCCGTTGTACTGATTAAAAAATTGGAGTTCAACATATCCTACAAAAAGATTGGCATAGCTAGGTCCCATTCTTGTGCCCATCGCTACACCATTAATTTGTTTGTAATAGTTGCCGGCGAATGAAAAACAATTAAGCGTTAAAACTAGTTCGGCAAGGCGGAGGAGCGTTTCCGAGCTAGGTTCTTTGACAGTGCGTTGATCAAAAAAGTGTTTAAGTGCTTGAAGACCTTCGCTATTAGGAATGACTGTGTATAGAGATGTAATGTCCATGTGCCAGTTCTTCGAAAAACGTGGCTATCCTGTCTCTGTGGTCAAAGCGGGCCATCATCGCGCCCAACAATTTCATCGACAGTCATCACTACAAACGTCACAAAAAGATAAGAATGACAGAATTCCATTCACCCTCACTTTCCATCCTCATAATCACGCAGTCAAAAGCATCATTCTTAGTAATTTTAAATTACTCCAAAATGATCCCGAGACTGGTAGAATCTTTTCGCAACCTCCACTTATTTCATTCAAACGCGACAAAAACGTAGGCAACTTTTTAGTTAGAAGCGCGCTCAAAACTAACGAGCAACCCGGCACTTTCAAATGCGCGCGCTCACGATGCAAAACTTGTCTTTTCATTGTTAACACTAGCAAGATATCGGGACCTAAGCGATCTGTTAAGATCACCGATCGTTTCACATGTACCTCCACAAATGTCATTTATTGCATAACCTGCACGTTATGCAATAAATTATACATTGGTGAGACAGGTAGACGACTAGGTGACCGATTCCGCGAACACCTTCGCGATGTTGAGAAGAATGACAAGGATGCATCCAGGCCAGTCGCTCGCCATTTTAATCTGCCTAACCACTCCAAAAAACACATGGCTATCTGCGGCCTTTCCCTACATCTAGGTACGACGGAAAGCCGCAAGAATCTGGAACAAAAATTCATCTTTCAAATCGGCACCCTTAATCCCCACGGTATTAACGAACGCTTTTCATTTAACTAATATATTCCTATTTTTCACGTTGCCATGTTACCACCAATAGCGTAGCTCCTACTCTACTATAAAAACTACACGTAACCCATAATCCCTCGATTCGCTCTGACGAAGGGCTAACGCTCGAAACGTCAGCTTTTAGAATCTCTGTACGGTGGCCAATTTACATTATCAACTCCGTTGATAAAACCAAATTTTTGTATGCAAGATGTAGTCTGACAGACACCGAGAGAAGATATTCGCAGACAGAGAAATTAAAGAGGCGCGGGCGTTCGTCTGGGCCTGCAAAACGTTCCATCCATATGTGTATGGTGTGCCATTTGAGCTTGTTACAGATCATAAGCAGCTGGAAGTTATTGACGGCCCAAGGTCAAAACCCTGCGCACGCATTGAAAGATTGGTGTTACGAATGCAGCCATACAAATTCAAGGCCAAGTATGAGCCTGAGCCTAGCAACATTGCTGACCCCCTCTCAAGGCTAGCGGGAAATCTTGAAACCAGCAGCAGTCACTCAGCTGAAGCCGAAGAATATGTCAGATTTGTAGCCATAAATGCAACCCTCTGTCCTATGAATACACGAGAAGTCGAAGAAGCCTCAGCAATCGATGAAGAACTCAAGCAGTCAAGGAATGCTTAAACGGAAAACCGAGGAATCAGCTAGCTTACACGAAATATCTCCCATGTAGTAGTGAGCTGTGTAGCATTGGACAGTTGATACTAAGAGGGTCAAGAATCGTTATCTCGAAGAAACGCAGGCCCAGGGTGTTGTCCCTCTCTCAAGAAGGTCATCTGGGCATCGTTGAAACCAAACAGTAGTTGTACCGTAAAATGTGGCGGCCCGGTATGGAAAAGGATGCTGAAAAGCACTGCAAAACCTGGTATGGATGTCAGTTAGTCAGACGTCCCAGCCCACCAGAGCCTATCAGGAGCACAGTATTGCCGACTGGACCATGGAGAGATTTGGCAATTGACTGTGTAAGAACTACAGTTGACGTAGTATGGCCGTGTAGCCGCGTCGTGCCACAGAAAGCGCGCAAAAAATGAAGCCTCGCTTATGTTTAGGTGAGTTAACCCGAGCTGAACCTACAATGCAATCGAAAACCAGTACCTGGTCAGCGGTCAACTTTAAAAAAAGCTGACTTCAGTGAGCTCTGAGCTTGAGCCCGCGATATGGACACGTGATACTGGTCAGCGGATACCTTGTTTTGACAGGTGCCAATTGATCAAGACATGGATGCCCAATTCAAAGATGTATGCTGTAAACTAGCATGATACTGGTCACATTGGCATACATGGATGGGTGGACGTACGTACGTACGTACGGACGGTCGATGACATCATAAAACCAAAATTTCTCGATGGGTTACCATATTTTCTTAACTATGGTGCTCCGCACTCGCGCGCCGAGGGTTCGTAGCAACAGAGTTTACAGAGTACATGGAGCAGTTAGGAATCAGACACCACAGACTAACAGCAAAATGGCCCCAGGCAAATGGAGAAGTTGAGGGCCAAAATAGCTCACTTCTGAAAAGACTCCAAATCGCACATGCTGAAAAGAAGGAATGGAAGAAAGAACTGAATGTTTATCTCACAGCGTACAGAAGCCTACCTCGCCAGCTTTTAGAATCTCTGTACGGTGGCCAATTTACATTATCAACTCCGTTGATAAAACCAAATTTTTGTGCCTCACCCAAACACTGGTGTAAGCCCTTGCTCTTCGGACGGAAACCAAGCTGCCTGAGCTGAGCGATGTACATGTCGAACAAGAAGTGCGTGACAGGGACAATGAACAGAAGAGTAAGAGCAAAGCGTACGCTGACATGCAGAGAAATGCGAGGTGCTCAGAGGTACTTCCTGGAGATCAAGTACTAGTGCAACAAGAGAGGAAGACCAAGCTCACAACCCGTTTTGAACCAAGTCCGTACACTGTGGTAAACAAGCATGGGAGCAGCTTGATCGTGCAATCTCCAGGAGGAGCCCAATACTCACGCAATAAATTTTATTTCCAAAAACTGCCGGAGAATGGTGATACATATAATGATACACCAAGTATACCGGAAGTGGTGATGACTGAAGAGTCCCACAAGTAGGATAAACCGACCCCGCAGCAGAGTGTGGCGACACCGGAACCAAACGTTGTTGAGCCTGAAGCTCCACTTAGGAGGTCCCAGAAACACAAAATGTCCTCTAGTCGCGGGTGTTAGCTTTTGGTTACGGTAGCTGTCTTTCTGTTATTGGTTATATCAAGTGACTGCGTCAGATTCAAGTCTTGTTGCTAACACTTTGATATGTGTAGTTCTTATTGAGTCTACGGGGGTTGTTTTTCCTTTGTTCTAGGGCCTAATGTTAACCTTATTTTCATTCTCGGGTCAGGAGAGATGACGCCGCTAGCGATTTGTCAAATATGGCATTCCCTTGTTGCTTTGACTTCTATGTCGGGCAATGGTAGTCATCTTCTCTAGGCCTAGGTCGGGGAAACCATCGATAATTTTCTTCCTATTTTGTTGCTTATTTTTTCCCTTGTTTTTCTTGTGTTGTAGAACCAAAATGGTGAGACGAGTGTTGTGGGAGAATCCTTTTCCCCGATTGAGTGGCTCCGCGATCTCTCTGGCGCTGGCCAGCGCCAACGTGTCGGATATACAGTCGCATGTGGGCTAGAAGACGTCAAGACGGCGGAACAATATATGAAATTGAACCAAGTGCTTTTCCCGGGAGGCCCGACCGATCTTTTGGCTAATATCTCTTTAGATTTGTCTGATCTCTACCAAAAACAAAATAGATCAGTTGGATTCACGTCAACTCTCAGTCAATGAAGATTTTAGCAATGATTCCAAGTTCGAGTGAGGCTTAACACCACTGTGAAGTGCCTTTTTTAATCTTAGTATTGGAATTGGGCCCTAGTATTGGAATTGGGTCAGAGAAAAACTCTGACCAGGGTGGGATTTGAACCCACGACCTTCGAGTTTGATCGCTGTTGCTCAACCGACTGAGCTACAAGGCCAGAATGGGAGCAGGCCGTGGGTATGTGAGATGTTATTCACAAGGACAAATTCGGCTCGGCCCAAGCCTAAATTAGACGCTCCATAAAGCGTACACTGGGTTGCCTGTGGTACGTGTTACACAAAAACAGAAGGCACTGAATTGGGTGGTATTGAACTGCAGGATTCCAGTTAATTTTTTCAAGTGGGGGGTCGTAAGACCATTTGAGGGTCACCCACATGTCGCGCCAGCAGAGGGAGGCCCTTTGGCTCACACGTTCACACCTTTAATTATTTTGTAATATCCTGTCCCATTTTGAGGTCTTTTAGTGTTTTAAGCTTTCGTAAAAAACTCAGTTTAAAGATAACAAAACACGCTCTTGAGAAAAATTCACTCGTTTCTTCTCAGATAAAGGGAAAAAAATAACATAGTTTTTATATATAGCTCTGAATCGAACTCTCATCGAAAGATTAATGAGAATCGATCGTAAAAAGACGACGATTTCTGCAGTGTCTGACTTTTATGATGTTTTGTCAAAAGGAAGAAATTGATCACGTGCTAGGCAACCATAAAGGTGCACGTGATCACCTTGTGTCAACTGAATGAACTACGGGAAAGCATGTTAATCGTTCTTCGTTCGAATGCTTGAGTCAGTAATTTAACCCCGATTTCGCCGCTTGGATCAAGCGTTACACAGAGTGAAACAACGTCTTCGGTTTTTTTAATTTTGTTGTAATATTTAACTGAATATTTACATTTCATCTGTCGGATCAGGAAGACTTCTTTGCCGGGTTCCTGAGAACGTATCTATTTTGACTTCAGGGTGAACTATTTAGACAATCGCTAGGTTGAGCGGCCATGTAATTGCAAATCTCAACATCCATGAGATACAAAAACAGACTTGCGAATTATCGCAAATCACAATGCTGACAAGCACAAAAGCAGAAGAAATGGTTAATAAATATGAAGTTTGTTACTATCTGAATGTTTTTGGGTTAGACTAAAGGGATATATTGTCAGGCGAATGATGTAATTTCATGACACTCAAAATTCGCAAAAAGCGTGACTTTTACGTTAACAATCTTCGCACTAGCAAGTCGTAGCAATAAATTGGATTAACCAGGAAGTTAAAGAAATATTGTTGGCTTCCCAAATAAATTTCATTTTACTCTGCAATGACAAAATCATTTGTCAGAGAAATAAAATTCCTGTCTCCTCGCGTATCACATTTCAATGCATGTATGCAAATTAGTTAACTCGTTTTCACCGCGTCCCGATTCCCGCGAAATTTTTCTTCTTTCAAATATTAACAAAAATATTATTTCTCGTCAAGCATTATATCGTTTATGTTCAAGCATCCGCTACAAATGAAGATTTTTTAACGATCTATCCGTAGATATTTTTTCATCATTTAATATTCCCTTTCAAAATTTTCACAACAATCAAATCACAAAAATAGCAACGCACCCAACAAATTTAGTCGCATTTACCTGTTCGTCGAATTCTCATGCTTAACACAGGAATTTTTCGTTATTGTGAAAATCTTTCTCTATTCGTTAGCAATCATCCTTTCAAATTTCAGAGAAATCGACCGGTCCGCGTGAATATTTTACGAGTTTTTTTCAATGGGATGTCAAAAGGCCAAGTGGATGTTATGCATAATAGGGCAACTTCGGCCGATCAAGTTCCGCGTGTGACCCATTATAAATATTTTTTCACAAAATGTTCCCGAATCGTCAAGTATCACCACAGAAGACAAGAACATCATTCTAAAAGCTGATTCTACGCAAAAAGTAGGTTCTGGAGGTAATTTTGAGAGTGGAAATCAAGTTTACGGCAGACGAAAATAACGTCAAACTCACGAGGCCGCATGGTATATTTATATTTAATTAAGTTAACACAACAGAAAGACGCTTACCTCATTTTGACACGAGAATGCTTTACTATTGCCATAAAAACTATCCAGTTAAGCTCGCATATTACACAACATGATGAATTCATAAAGGCCACCTTTTCCCGCGAAATATTTTTTGAAACAAACAACATATTTGCTATTAGAGGCAAAAACCCCTTCCTTCATTACGTGCGTGAAAACAAGAAACTCTATCGTGTCAAATTACCATACGTGATTGCAACAAAACAAGCTGCCAACACACTCCGTGTTAAAAACGCAACTAAATAAATTTCCCACCAGTGTTCAGCATCAAACCCTTTAATGAAAAACCCTTTACTTGAATTATCAAGCAAAAAATGGGCAACAAGCTTTCTTTCAAATAATTTTTGACTAACAAGAATTAGTGAAATTTCCAATTG
>NC_090874.1:11507625-11510125 GCF_036669935.1 Montipora foliosa | reverse complement strand
TCGGTCTCAAGATCGATGACTTGTGATTCTCGGGTCTCATTATAGTATACCGATGGAAAGGTAGCCGTTAAGTCATTGGGTTAGTGGCTACCTCCTAGTCTGTACTTATATGGTGATTTCTGACCAACTATTTGGCTTCATAAATCGCTCGTATATAGCGACGAAAGAATTCACAAATCTGGCCATTATATAAATGCCGGTGATTCTCTTATAACAGGAGTACCCAACGAAGCCGCTCTGCAAAATACCCGCTCTACAGGGCAGAATTGCGCTGGCTGGGAAATCGAACATTCGCTACTTAACTTGCTGGAAAGTCTTTATGAACACCACGCTTGCTGGGAAATTACGTTGCAACGCGGGTTCTGGCTAGATAAAAAAATCTCTAGTTTGTAGAGTTTGTTTTTCTCGTGGTAACCATACTATAAAAAAATATATCTATCTTCGCACTGTTGAATAGTTTCTCATTTTCCAGAGATAGTAGAGCGAGCGAAACATGCAATTAATTGAGTGTGAAAATCAAGCCACGCGAGAAAGGCGATTTGAGCACAAAGCACCGCTGACGGTCTCGTATTGTTTGCCTAAACGTCTTTGTTTGCCCGGTTTCGCTTTCGGGTTACATTAATCTTATTGTAGCTTGGAAGAAACCTCCTGCTTGTTTGGTTCGATTGTTGGGTTTTTTCTCTAGTTAGCGCCTACTGGCCACTGATCGATCCGTATCTGTGAAGTCAGCCAAAAGTTAAGGCAAGCAAAATGTTGCGTTTTTTGTCTGATATAGTCAGTTTAGGAAACGCCTCTGGAAATGTTTTTTCCAAACAGTTCTCTGCCGATAGAGGACGCATAGTTTATCCGTTGAATAATGCACAACATTAGCAGAACATATTCAAATCTTATTTCATATGTCCAGTCTGCATGTTTGTAATTGGGTAGGCTGAATTTTCCGTTGGAACTATTTGACAATGGTCTCTATTTTAATATACTGAACATTTCTCATTTAGCCTAAGGTTTTGCTTCATAGAGGACAAGAAGCTAAAAAAATTGTTACGTTGTTTAAGGTTTGTTTAAATGCACTCTTCTTTTAGATCCTGTAGATCGGGGCGGCGGGAAACGTCGTTCAATTGCGGTCATTTTGAAGGCGTTGAGCTACTGGCCAGATATCTTTTTGATCTTTGAAGATCGCAAACGGTAAGAGAATTTTATGTTTGTTCTTCTTACGCGTACTAGACCGAATTTTCCATCGAAATCGAGAGTCCATTTTCACTATTACATAAAGCTAGAGCAACTTTTCGCCTTGAAATGTGGCATTTCAACGCTCACTGAGGTGGACTGTGCCGTGAATTGTATTTGAGATCACCACGTAGCCATGTAGCTGAACTCAGGGATAAAGAGCGATTGTTCGTTTACCCTAATTTCATCTTAAGTTTGTTTATGATCAGTTGTAATGGAGTGAACCTTATTACAAGTTTGTCCCTCTAATCTCGGGAATTTTGGAATTTAGTTTTCGGTTTTCTTTCTTATGTTTTCTGATCCGGGTTGGTTCGATTAGTACTAGAGTTGATCCGTCGTGGACTGGCGGTCCAGAGTCAGTTGATCTGGTCCGACTTTTGTATCTGCCTCTAAAATCACCAAAGTTATACAAAAATTTCCTTGAATAAATAAGTTTTTTTAAGTCGTGTTTTGAAGGTCTGGAGATTATCAGAGTTTTTTATGTGTTCTGGTAGATCGTTCCAAAGTTGTGGCAAGGCGACAACGAAAGCTCTAGATCCATAAGACTTCAAATTATAGCTGGTAGGGTTAAGACGGAGCGATGTAGATGAGCGGAGGGTTCTTGAAGGACGGTAGAGACTTATCAGTTCTTGTATGTACGTGGGAGACAAATCATGCAAAGCCTTGAAAGTGAGAATTCAAATCTTAGACTTTATGCGTTCATTAATTGGTAACCAGTGTAGATCTTTCAAGATGGGAGTAATATGGTTGAATTTCGAGGAAAATGTCATTAAGCGCCCGGCGGCGTTTTGTACATACTGTACTTTTTTAACAGCATATTTCGGAAGATTGTACAGAAGGGAGTTGCAGTGGTCAAGTTTGGATGAGATAAAGGCATGCACAAGTGTTTTGGCAGTTTCCGTTGACATAAATTGTCAAAAAGATCAACTAGCATTTTCGGGAAGCATATTTTCATCGAAAGTTCGTAGAAGGTAAAATTCAGCCGGCAATTTCTGAAAGGTTGATAAGCCTCTAGCCTCGCATAAGTGCCTAATGAAATCTTCCTGTTTACCAGAGTTACAATACATATAATGAGCACCTAGCCTCGCCTGGGTGACTAATTAAATCTTCCTGTTTACCAGAGTTACAACATACATAATGAGCACCTAGATTCGCATGGGTGACTAATTAAATCTTCCTTTTTACCGGCGCCGCTCTTGAAATTTACCCTATGGGTGCATTTATGGGACTATTATGGAATAAGAATAGACGGAATAGTCAGTTAGTATCCCGTTCA
>NC_090874.1:11475125-11497625 GCF_036669935.1 Montipora foliosa | reverse complement strand
TTTCGTTCGGGTGTTGTATAAAACACTATGATCATTATTTGAGCAAGGATTTCTTCCCACTGCGTCTTGTCTGGACGTTATCGATCAGTCTTACCAGCTGTTCGTAATTTTATGGAAACAACAATGTGCCCGAATAATAGTCGACGTTCCGCTCGGATCAATTTTTGTGACCTTAAACTCTAAAAAGGATAAAATTTCATGAGTCATTGATTCAACTGGCCGTTATTGAGAGGTTATTTGGGCAGTTGGCACGTGTCACAGAGAACTTGTTTGTTCATTTCTTCACATCAAAGCAAAAGGAGCTAAAAGTAATACAAGTGTCCGGAAGGGAGAACATACATTGGATTGTTGAGAACAATAACAAGGAAAGATAGAAGGAGACGCCTTATCTAAAGTGTTATTTAAGCAGTGGAAATTTAGCTTAGAATTGTCACTTGGCTTCTTTTCATTAGGTTTCACTGACGCCCTTTCACGCCGTAGTTGAGAGTTTTAGAAAGAAGCCTTAGCTCAAACAACCTGCCAAATACCTTCTAACTAGTGTCTCTGTGTTTGTAACGTCTTCTTCCTTGCGGAAAGTGAAACACCTTGTCAGAAGAATAGTGTCACTGTGCCGATCTGCTTGCCATTCCTCTAAGCTGACGTTTAGTACATCAGGTAAAAAAAAAAAAGTCACTTGTTGTTTATTTGAACAAACTAGCATGGTAGCCTTCCGGCTCAGTTTGTTTTCGTGTCTGCAATAAATCGTCGGGGTCAAAACATTGCTTAAGAGAACAAAGTATTTGAATTAAACCCATTTTACGCGGGGGAAAAACAGCCTGTAGGTTTACCGCCGCTTCAAGACGAACTTTTCAAGAAATCCAAGGTGGAGCTGACATTACGATAATAGGTGGCGGAAAAATCCACGAAATGAGTCTGTCAGAATTAAGCAAAATAGTAGTTCTAGCCCGTGAGGGGGGTACGGGGCAGCAGAGAACATTTTGAGCATTTTGCTCACGTTATTTTTTAGTTTCTTTCATTGTTATATAAATATGTTAAAAGGCGCGTTTAAGTTTTCGTCTATATCAAATGGAAATATCTGGCACTGCAATGGGTTGTAAATGTCAAGAAAGCTATGTAACTGTCCGCCCTTAGGTTAACCTGTGCCTGTGTTTTCTCCGACATCGACCTTTTCCCCTAAGAATCCTCCAAGATCTTCAGTGACCTGCTTGCGATGTTAAAAGAGCAACTTTTATTCTTTTATTGAATTAGCATTTTCGACCCCAACACATACCCCCGCCACTATGCCGCCCACAAACACGGGTGGTTTTCAACCAATGCTCGAAATTTAAAAGCATTCCAGTTTGTCCCTGTTTCAAAAGCCGGGCAACTAAACCCGTAAATTTGGTTGCTGTGATTAATGCTTGGTTGCCCATTGGGAAAACCCTACGATTAAATGCTCGCCATGTTGAGATGCAACCCCCTGGCGTTGGAGCTTTAGTATCCCGTAGTTCTAAGTGTGTGCCTGTGGTTTTTCTTTTTTGTGGAAGTCTGAAAAATGGAGTCTTCGATCTCGCCAGCTACATGTAAATTTTCCTATTAGACAATTTTTTTGTAAAAGCCACAGATATTCAAAACACGGAAAATGCTCAACTGTGGCAAATTACTTATTGTTAACTTCATACGACTATCAGACACTGACAACAGAAAATCGGTGAGTGAGTCGGGTGCTGCTTATGTACAAGAGACTATCAGGTGAGAGAACACATCCCCGTGCCCATGATAATCTTTTTCAATCTATTTTAAGCTTCGCGCCACGCTGTGAAAGTTATTTTTAGTTTCGTCGCCATGGCCGCGCGGCCCATGGTCAGAGGATCAGATGTCATTGTGAAGAAAACTGCGAAGACTTTTCTCGCCGTCGCATGATCCAGTGAAGTTTGAAGGTATGATCGGCTTTAAGCGGTCATTACGTCATTACGTCATTACAATTGATCAATCAGGTGTCTTTCCTAAAATAGCCTCGCAGCTTGACTTCGATCTAAAATTAGATTGAAAAAGATTATCATGTGAAGAGGCCCATGTATGGGGGATGTATTCTCTCACTTCATGGTCTCTTGTTATGTAATAATACATTTTCTATTTTTGGCTGGGTTGTCCGTTGTTTTTTCTTCGGGCAACCAACCTTTTCATTTCACCAAAAACTAGTCGCCCGGTAAACTTTCTGGTCTTCTGGGACGACCGGACGACAGCTAATTTCGAGCACTGTTTTCAACTTGTTTTCATAGAATGCCTAAACTTATTGAACTGACTGAAATGGAACGTTTTGGTTTTTTATAAAACATGAACAACAAGTTCGAAAATAGAATTTCTTAGTTCACAATAATTATCTCGAAATTTTCTCTATTTCTGTCTTTACTCAGTTACAATGAAGGGACAAGTTCTGGCACTTCTGCACTTCGTAGTGACAGAGCTGCGACCTTTCTGGCTTTTATGGTACACCACTTTTAACACATTTAAGAGTGTCGTGACAAGTACTCTTACCTTCGACCTTTTGACGTCGACAGCGATAGCAGAATGCTTGAAACAGAAGACAATCACGATACAGGGCATTGAAAGCTGTGCAAACACAGCCTACGACAAGTACTTGGCACAAGGTACACATGAAGAGCATAGGTGCGTGGGCTGTTCCAATGAGGACATTTTCGTGGTAGCTCCTGAACCACGCATTATGCTATTCCTCATGACAGTCTGGCTCCTGGGTTTTTTGTTTGTCCTGTTCCTGTACTGCCTGTATCGCCGGCCCGACTATAACGATGGTACCTACATCAAGTTTACCCAATCGCTGTACTCCAATATTGTTTACAGAATATTGGCCTATATCACTTTCGTGTTATCCATCATCATGATCCTTTCTGGAATCTATCTTCTGATGGACTATGGATACGACTGGACCTCTTACGTGGTGACCTTGATACTCATTGTGGTGGAATGTCGCAAACTCCTTGCGTTGAAGCACGACGGCTTTGATATTACTTCGCACAAATTTGGACAGTTGCCTATCTCCCGTGGCAGCTCCCTGATGAAGCCAGTTAACTTCCTGCTTACAACCAACGCCAAAGTTCTAGATGAAATGGAAGTGCAGGTCATGAGAAAAGTATTACCCAAATCTGTGGCAGCAAAAGTGGAGGAAGGACGTTGTAGTCGCTTTGCACTACGCCCACTCAATGAAGACGGTGTGAAGAGCTTACTTGATGACGCGGATGGCAACAGCAACGAGGTTTAAAAACTGACGAGGACAGGTGCAACAAAACAAGGGGATTTGGTTTTATTGCTGGTGGGCGTGGCTCTGTTGTTGTTGTTGTTGTTGTTGTTGTTGCTATTGTTTTTTTTAACCATAATTGGGTGGAAATATTTAGCTGTTTGGTTTGTTAATGTATCGCAATATTAACCTCTGGTATTTATTAACCTTTAGTATTTATATTATAATTTAGTTGCTTGAGGAGCCGCTGTATGTTTTGCCTTGGCCTGTCATCAGGTTATAACTGCTTCACTGCCGTTTTAAGCGTTTTTTTTTTTTAATTTACCTTTTCGGAGTGACTGGTTTTAAATGAAGGACGGAATTTTTCATCAAGCTTACAGAGAGCACCTCCTTTATATGGTTTTATGTAATCTGTGTGTCAATAATATTGCTGCCTGTTATGTTTGAAATGTCGAAAACAACTTCAGACATCAAGTGGTGGAAAGTAGTGTCAAAACAATAAATTTAAGATATCAATAAATGATTTTTTTACGTCAATTTCCGTCATGTTTTCAAGGACGAGAGGTCATTAGTGAAAGCTTCTTGTAATTTCTTAATGCCAATCAGAAGAGTCGTCATTGTGATCAGAGAGTTTTTGTAAGAACGACCAACTTTCAGTCATTTCAAGCACCGCTTGCAATACAAACGAATGATATTTTCTAAAAGTGGATCGGATTTCAGTTGAAGTATTTCTGCTGCAATTGGGAAAGTTTTATTCGTGGAACTTTACCTTAATCATTTCAGTTATATGCTTAAATTTAAGGTTTTGTGTAGGAAGTATAAAAAGTTTATGATATGTTCATTGTGTGAATTAAATAAGGCGATAAATGTCTACTAGCTGGCAGAGAGTTAACCTAAAACAGTGTCATGTGTTTTGAAATCTGCGATTCACGCATACAAGAACATCCATAACAACGATAATTTTAATTTGAAAGGGTGAAAGTGTTAAGACCACTGAACTGAATTCGCATTTATTCATTGCTCATTGACAATATCATTATCATTATAGGGCCACAAGTTTATTAGCCTTTGGCTATTAAGTGCTACCCTCTTTAAATAAAGGCTTTACTTACTTACTTACTTATTTAACAATAAAAGTGTTGTGTTTTAATTTGCGGATGTGGGCTACTGTACTATACGTAAGAAATGTTGGTTTTCAGGAACGGGGGTTGGGGGGAGGGGGGATCAGAGTACCTGAAGAAATCCCTCATGGGGAAGAGTAGGGAACCAACCTCCATATGGCGTCAAGTCCGGGAAACGAAGCCGGGGCACATCGGTGGTTGGCGGACGCACTCACCACTGCGGCAACCCTACTCCCCAGATGCTTCTTTAGGCTTATTCGGTTTTCTCAGAAGTCCATGACCCGGGGTGAACAACTTCAATGTATTTCTGTCGCGGCGTTTTCACAGATCGAGCTATTATCGGTCGATTTCCCCGCGAATTCAGTCTCCCACGGGAGCCTTGCTAGCCAATCATAAGCCTTGCATAATAATGCAACAATTTGTTTATTTCACTTGCACCAAAAACAAATTACAACTGTTACAGTCTCTTAGGTGGATAACTAGCAGGGTGAACATTGACTGGAGTCCTTGCCACATGGATCATACGGCTGGGTTGCTCCGGCGAAGCAAGGTTAGTGATAACCCGTGTTAAATGCCATGACAGCCTATAGGTTTAAATGGGTAAATGGATCATAACCACGGACAACTTGTGTGCAAAAAAAGTAAATACATAATTTAAAAATAATAGAAGAAAAAAGTTTGGAAGTGCAAAAAAAGGCGCGAAAAAAAGCGAGGAAATCTGAGCGAAATGGTGGCCAGACAGACGCAGGCTCATCACAAAAATATTTCTTACCTTTTCGCGTACGACTAAACGTCGGAATTGATCCAAACTTTCCACAAAACGTTTTTTTTTTTTCGCTATACTCGGAGAGAAATTTCCCATTTTAGCTTGGCAACGCTTAGCGCAAATAAGGGCGCGCAAACTAAGGTATATGAGCTGATAACCGAGATTGATTAAACCAATCAGAGCACGAGAAATGCAATAACCGAGATTGAGAATTTAATAAATAGAGGATATTACACATTGGCGATAAGATATAAATTTTATGTCCGAGTGTCAAGAGAGAGCGCAGCGAACGTGTCATTTTCTTTTTATTATAGAGACAAAAGTACATTAAGTAAAAGCTAAAACAGTTTTATTCATTTAAGGTGGCTCAAACCAGTTTCAACACTTAACGTTCTTATTAGAAGGACTGACACTACAATACTTTATCACTTAACAGCAATGTTATGGTACCATATCAAACGTAGAAAGTGGCAACAGGAAAGCCCTGCAAAACACCCCATATTTTGGCTTTAGCTGCTCATAAAAACGAACTGAGTGACCCCCACTTTTTATTTCTGAAATGTAATCAGAATGCCAGAATGAAACTTTTTGCAAAGTTTAAAAAAATTCTGTTGAGTGGATTCAGAGCCACCTTAACTAATTGAAAATTTAAGGTAGCTCTAAATCCGCTCCGCATAATCTTTTTAAACTTTGCAGGTAGTTTCATCTTGGCCTGCTAATCACTTTTGTGCAATACAAAAGTGGGGTCACCGAGTTCGTTTTTCAGATATGACCAACTAAAGCCAACGTATAGGGTGTTTTTGCAAGGCTTTCTTGTTACCATGGTAATTTATTACGTCACAACAATGACTGCATCTTGTTCAGCAATAATTCATGTTTTACATGGTACCATAACATTGCTGTTATGTGATAACGTGTTGTAGCGTCAATCCTTCTAATAAGAGGGTCTCTGGAAAGTGTTGAAACTGGTTGGAGCCACCTTAAAGGCGGGAGATGACGTCATCAATATCCTCCTTTACAAGTGGTGTAATTCACAGTAAAGCACTCACGCCTATACAAAAAAATAGCCACGAAAAGCTTACATTCCACGCGTGATTGATAACTGTAATGTTTCGTAGTGATGCGTACGGATTTAAAGTTTTTCCCACTTTAGCAAAAGTTTATTTTTCACACTTTTATTTATTTTGAGTAAACTGATCAAAGAGAGTTAGCACAAATAGCATAGCTAGTCTAGGCCGTGTAGAGTTAAGATACATGCAACATAAAATAATAAGACGCTCGCCGAGCGTACACTGGGTTGCCTGAGGTACGTGTTATTCAAAAACAGAAAGGGCTCAGTTGGGTGGTATTGAACTGCAGCGTTCCAGGCAATTTTTTCAGTCAGGGGTCATTAAGACCATTTAAGGGGTCACCCAGAAGTCGTGCCAGCAGAGTCCCTTTGGCTCACAGGTTCATATGACGAAACAGATCTTTTTCTGAGGTTAAAAGCCTGGCTACCAGCCTAATAATCATTTGTCAGAAAGAAAAAAAATCCTGTCATCTTTAGAAAAAAATAGGCACGCATTGGGTACGTGTGGTAGTGCAGTAACACAGTGCTTTATTCCATATTGTCAACTGTCTTCAAGGAGATTCAAGTTGTCTTTGCGTAATATGTAGCTCCAATAGAGATTTTACACGGCAGCCATGTTGCATGGCAGAAACAGTGAAAATGTTTTGCATAAGAAAGTAAATTTGTTCCCATAGGGAAAAGAATCTAAATTCCTGCCATACATTATGGCTGAGGTGCAACACCTCTATAGTAGATGATATTGTTTTGGTATTGTATATCATTGTATTGCCATGGTAGAAGTCTTAGGCAAATAGCCCCCTAAGAAGACATGTGGTTACTAGCAAAGTACTAAACCCAGAAAGAAGAGAATCGAAAAACATTGACTTGTAGGCTGGCATGCTGATCATTTTCAAGTTCCCTCACAACTTCTTTACAGAATAAGCTAAAGGGTGTAATCTGAGCGTCCGGAAACAAAAGTTCACTGAAGTTAATACCCCCTGTTCGGCGGGGTTAGTATCTGGATGGGTGACCTAAAAAATATACCACTTTGTAACAGAAGCGTAGGACCGAAAATTCTATTTTAACGCTCAACAATGCAAACTAAGCAAGGTAAAGATTTGTTAGCTTGCTTTATGCAAAACAAATATTGATGCAAAAGTAAATAAATATTGATACACATTTTTTAGGAAGAACAGTAGAAAGTTTGCAGGACGGTCGATCGAGAATAAAATATTGTGCCATCAGCAACAACATTTTCGACATGAAAACAACATTACGAAGTTACTATCAGCGAAAAACATTTTGCAAGATTTTTGCTAAGTTGAATTTTGTCATTGTACTTTTGGCTGAACAAGTAAATCGCAAAATCGAAAGCGCCATCGAATTCAGCAGGCGCCGTGATCAAGTTTAATACCGCGGCGTGTTTACTCGCGAAACAGTGAAGCATCTGTGTGAAATGATAGCAAGATACCGGGTTTTGTTGTTGTAGGTTTCTTTTTCTTTCAAGTGTTATAAAGTTTGACAAGAAGTGTGCGAGTTCAACACAAAGATCACAATCGCCCAACTCTTGAGGTTGACCATTGTTTCTGCAAAGTAAACAATTTACTCTCCATGACGAGGTTATTTATCATCAGGTAATTCCATTATTTTGGAAATACCAGCTACTTTGTTATTCATCAGCGTGGCAATTTTTTGCTGATTTTGGGGCTCATTTTGTAGAAACTAAAGCACGCTTCCATGCAACAGACCTGTTTTTTTCGTGAACCCTTCTTGCTTACAGAGCACTACTAAAGAAAATCCTCCCGTATCACATTTCAACCCAGGTATGCAAATTTGTTAAGCTCGAAAATTCAATACACAAAGGCAGAAAATATCACAAAGTCCTTTTCCAGCGAAAATGTTTTTGAAACAAACAACATATTCGCTATTAGAGGCAAAAAACCCTTCCTATTTCAATTGCGTGTGTGCAAACAAGAGACACAATCCGTGTCACAACGCATATGCAATTTAATAAATTTCTGACAGGTCACATCAAACCCTTTTCGAAAAAACCTTGACCGTAAATAATGAAGCACAAAAGCGACAACAAGCTTTCCTTCAAATAATACTTCATTGTCACATTTCCATTTTTTTTTACGTACAAAATACCGGTAAATGTAAATTACCAGACAACTAAGATGCGACTTGAGTAAACACTGTGATGAATTCAAGGGGTTCGATTCCTTCAATGTTTGTTAAATCCATCAAAAAAGTGCCATTTGATTTCAGCGTCTTATAAATACCAAATTAGTAAAATATTAGAAAGAAAGCTCACTTGATATCCAACGGCTAAAAATGAAATTGTTGTCGAAGATCATTACTCGTCGATTAAAAGATTCCAGATATTTATGTTTCAGGGCTTTTCTTGTTCATCCAATTGACGTTCCATTCTTCAGCTCCATAAGGGCATAATTTGTTTAAAGATCCTGACTAAAATGCCATTCGCGTTTTAATGACTTTCGACGCCATTGCGGGTTAATTAAATGTTCTTCTTTGTGCAGGGAAATCTACGCATTACCCCAGCCCCCTCAAACCTAACAAAATAGGCACAGAAGACTCTACGTACAAAGACACCACTTAGCAGGGGAGTGCCAGGCAAGACTTTTGCCGACATGGAAAAAAATGAAAAAAAAATAAAAATCCCACGAAATGAAACCCAGACTCCGACTGGATTTCGTAACCCAGTAACAAGTATGGAAAAACATATACATATACATCTGTTAGAAAATATATACATAAAGAGAAGATCATTAGATACATAACTTTTAAGGCTGGTTTTCACTAGCGACGGAGTTGGAGCCCGAGTCGTAATCGGAACAGTAGAACGATATGATCTGCTGAAATCAGGGGTACAGACAGAAATTTGGGGGTCCTATCATGAATTTTAATATCGATCAACAATAATTATTATTAATTCACTAATGAATATTAATGATTTGGGTTGTTGAGATTCCTCAAGTTCCAACACAAACAATATCATTGTTTTCACGTTCCACTTTTATTTTCTTAGTATTTTCCCAATTATTTACATGATGTACATTGCTAGAATGAAGTATCTGACACTATGCCATGTTACAGACTGATAATATTGACTAAGAAATGGGCCTATTATTGGCCCTCCATTTATCAAGAGACTTAACACAGTTGAATTCTTTGTAATTGTTACCATTTATACAAACCCTCATGAGTTGATCTACATTATCACTTGAAATCCTGGCACGTGATTTAACCTTAACCCTATTTTGAACGCTAAAACCCCTTTCACAGTCAGCTGTTGAGAAGGGTAGAAACATGGCAATTTGAGCCAGTTCTAGGAGGTTAACCCTACGCAATTAAAGTGCCTTTGAAATAAAAGGTAACTAAAGCTCATTTGAAAGACGTTTTAAAGAAAAGAAACATGGTGTTTTTATTTCAGTCTTCAATAAGTGGAAGTTCCAGTGAGTTGTTCCCCTTCAATAGTTGTTCGCTGTGTGAGTCGTCTTACAGTTTTACTCTAATCCGTAAAGCTCACCTCTTTAACGCTGGGACGCTTGGTATCTGGAGCTTCTCTAGTGCAATGTAAAGCATTTCCGTGAGTTTCCTTGGGTAGTAATGCGGGATAATTCGATTTGGTATCACTAGTACCTGCTTTCTCCTCAAGTGATGATGTGTCATCTCGTATGTGATTTAGATTGTGAAGAATCACTCCGAGTGATCTGTCAATCAACTTCTGGTGTTTTAAATTCTGTTTAATTGGGGCTCTTTTCATGAATCGAACCAACTTCGTTTTGTTTCGCTGTTAAGTGACACCTCGGCTCTGCGTGTTCTGAGTGTTTCAAACTGCATGAGTTGTTCTATCGGATTTAATGGGTCAATGAAGTTAGTATCGCCGTGTTCATTTTAATGTGCTTTGTGTACCCTCTGGGGATGGTGTGAAAAGGTACAAAACAAGTTTTGAAGTAAAAAGATGGTTTACGTTGATTTGTAATCATTGTTAGAGAGTGAGTTCAACAGAAAACTGCACAGCCAGAGTTCTTTTCTTATTGTAGCAAGCAAAGCCACGCAACAAAAAAAAGGTCTGTACATGTAAACCGGTAGGTATACTTTTTTTGGTGTCGGGAACTGTCCTGTTACAGGGACCGAATGTCCAAGTTTCTCTTCTTGTAACTTACATCCAGTCGTAGCATCGCCAACTTTTTCAGCCATCCACCTGCTCAGTGACAGTGGTTTCTTAGAACCTTACAACATAGTGCCAAGTTTTTGCAATGAAAAATATACGAAGCGATTTCGAAGTTTTGCAACAGTTGGTAAAAAAACAGCACAGATGGGACATTTGCCGGACTGGGTTATGCGCTCGCGGTGCACGGCGGGAAATTATCAGACTGTACGTTTAAACGAACGATCTTTTAATCCTTTAAAACACAGAAAAGGCCAACATTGTGATCCCGAGATACTTCACTTTCCGCATTGCACATCCGAAGTTCACTCTGCAGTTCTCACGCACACACTAAACGAATATGAAGTCCACAACAAAAGGTTTGATCCGTCGTGTTTCTTTGTAAAGGAGGCTAAACTAAAACGAACCTCGAAATAAATGGATACGGGTTTTTATCTTCCACATAAGTAAAAGTTGTTTTGAAAATCCTTGCAATATTTACCTGCCTTGTATGGTGTAAAATGTGCTCAGTGTTAGTTCTTGGACAACAGTAAACCGCAATAGCTGTTCAGCAGTTTAATTAATCCACCAAAGTTTCACTTCCGATTAAGATATGCCTTTCCACAAATTCTTTTTGGCGTCATAAATGTTCGAAAAAAAGCAAACTTCGTGAAAATAACAACGTGAAGAAATTTCAAACGTTCTATTCTCCGATCATACTTGAAATAAGTTCCCGAATTCAACTAGAACTCGTCATGAGCGGAGTGGAATAGTTAGCGATCAGAGAGGGACTCACACCTTTCCCTCCACTAACTTGACGGTAATGTTTTGGCGGGAACTGCACGTGGTTGTTATTATAGTTTCAATTTGAGTAGGATGAACTTTGCTCTGTTGGGTGTTGCCATGAAAAATATCTTATCACCTTTTTGATTAGCTCGGTGTTTTTTTGTATTGAGCTGCTTCTTTTGTGAGAGGGTTTAGCCCCCGACACTGTGAGAAAACTGTGATAAGTGTGGCAATAGGAAACGTTGTTATTTGCGTTTTCGACATGTTTCGACAATAATCATTGCAGACTGTAGGTATTGTGGGATATCATTTCACCCTGCTGTCTGAGATTACAGCATTCAGTATTGAGACCCTGGAGCTAGACACATTGTGACTGCAAAGAATTTGAGCCATGAGTAATCAAACAATCATAATACCTTTCTCGAAAATCACCGTAACAAGTTTTCTTTTAACAATGTCTATCCAAGAGTATCAATGGAAGGCGCTTCTGGCAGCTCGTAAAAGTTTCATGCGCTGACCTTGGAGCATAACTTTCTGCAATCAGATGTTATTGTCATGCTGCACTTTGCTGAGGAGGGTACGCGACTGGGGTAGCGGAGAAACTCCCTCGGTCCACTGAGGGTCAAGAACGAGGAAAATATTTCATATCGGAAATATGATTGAACCCGCGGGTCACGTTGACGCAAGACGAAGGCCATCAGGCTTGGTACTTTGCCTTAGATGACCTCCCTGCAACCCTTCCTATTTGGCAGAACAACCGAGTTTCTTAAGTCTCCCACGGCAGACGTTGCTTGGAGACATGAAAAAAGTTGTATACACTGGCCGGTAAAACAATCAGTGCATGATACTGTCGCAAAGAAACTCTGGAAATATCAGTTCAGCGCTATTTTTACCACCATCAGTTTAATCCACTTTGCATGGTAAAGATATGGTTTAATGGCAGATTATTTCAAACTGTTTGTTATGTATGATCCCTGTTGGCCACAAACCGAAAAGCTCACTCTTTTTGCATCACTGCATCACTGATAACTGTTATGGTTTTGAACCAAATGCTCAGTGTTCACTTAGTTACAACTCATCAATTGAAGGTGAGTAACCTTTTATGCGAACAGCAAATGCTACTGGGAGGCTACTGACCAAGGGCGGATCTAGGGGGGTAGTACAGGGGGTGCACACCACCCCCCTGAGATGACTGCGGCTTTCTAATACAACTGGTATTCTGCAGAAAAAAACGTCACCAGTAAGCTAAACCATTCCTTAAGGGTGCTCCCCTTCAAAACAAAAATACTGGATGCGCGCCTGCTGACTGTCACATCCTCCCCACTATAAAAACTAAACATACGATAGGAAATGGGGACTACGCAAAATAAGCTCTACAGTACAACAAACGGTCACCATATCATATTATCCGTGACTCATGTGTCCTAACAAAGAGGCTTCAAAGAGGTGGAAATATGCGTAAGTTAAATCAAGTGGCTTACACTCTTTTTGTTATAAGAACCGTTTTTCGAAGAAAAAGAGAGATTAACCAAACTTTTAAGAACATATACGCTCGCTGAGAGTCTTTATTTTGCTTTTTTTTTTTTTTTTTTCAGTTTTCGTGAGTAGTATAACTACAGGCAAAAGAAATGTTTGCATAATAGTTGAGTTCAATTCCCGAAGGATTGGGTCCGGACACCAACATAGCCGCGGTTTGTTTGTTTGGGGACACCAACAAGGCGGCCGTGACGTCATGTGAAAGCCAAGAATTGGTTTTGATGGTGCTCATGCGCTTTATAGTTATTTATCCGATCCATCCACCAACCTCGAAAAGCCCTGGAACGAGGTTGTCCATCCACCTTTGAGTACTCAAAGTACAACAATAACTGAAAACTAGTCGGAAGTAGGAACCAAAACATGCGTTTCCTCGCGGACCCGTTGTAAAAACCCTCGCCAACGTTTCGTGAAACCTCCTTAGATTCTTAAAAAGTAAGATCTTTTTAGCGACCTTTCATTGTTGTTTAAAACTTGAAAACAACCTTTTAAAAGATCTTGAGTAGATAAAACTACTTCCGGGGGCTCTTAAGGAAATTTAAAGACTCTTGGAGGTTCTTTCTAAGCCGATCCTAAGTAAATAAGAGTACGGATCTTCAAGAGGCCTTTTTTAAAGAACCTCAACCTCGATGTCAGTCTCGAATCTTGGAAAGGATTTCTAAGGCGACCTGCGTAAATTTCGGTCTTCTGTAGTTGAGAATGGAGTGACTTGTGTATTTAGTTCCTTTTTCTTGGTTTCTCTCTTTACAGCAACTGTTTATCACACATCCGCCGGGGTAAGATAAGTTGACATAAATAAAACGAATAGCAGGTTAAAAGCCACGGAAATGTCGGGAAATGTTCCCACAATATCGCCGCACAACTGTTTAATTAATGAATTAATTAATTAATTAAGCTCCAAATGGTTTTCAGTGAGGTCCTGCATCCGATCGAATTGGAATTTAGAAATGTTGGTTTTTGAGGGGAGGGGAAACCGGAGAACCCGGAGAAAAACCTTTCAGAGCAGATTAAACAACCAACACCAAACTTAATCCACATATGGCCACGACACGAGTCCGGATTCGAACCCGGGCCACATTGATGGGAAGCGAAGTCGTAGGCCTTCTTAACGTCAATCCAACCCATGCTAAGGTTGTGCTTCCTCCTGTGACGGTCTAACTCTCGGTCTATCAACAAATTCTCAACCGTCCCCCTGCATCCTGCGCGTGTACCCCTTTGCGCAAGGGTTCCTCAGTGACATCGCAATTACCAATGTCTTATGAACTGTCAAACTTCCTCCCATAATCTGTTATTACTAGGAAAAAGGATATGCCCTGTGCATGTATCATGTTCGACTAATTCCAATGCTCGAAAAACCCGCTTTCTTGAAAATGGAGAATTTAAATAGTTATGTTTTGTGAATGTTAGTCGTCTGTCTCCTATGGCTGCTAATATTTAGTGTTCACCCAGTGAGAGTGGTTGACAGAAAAAAGGACAAAATTAAAACTCAGGTCAAAACTATTCTCCTCTATCCAGAAGGAGCCTATACTCGGCTTACCCTGACTACGTTCTCTTGGTTAATATTACTCAGTGACATTTTTATCCAGTTGAAACTAATTTTTGGTAATCGTACAGTGACAACACTTACAATAAGCTTTATTTGCAAGACTTAAAAATCCTTTACACTGCACTGCAAAAGGTTCTTGGGTTAGACAATGGTGAGTGTCGGGATCGAAGGACGTTAATATAAAAAAAAATCAAAGCATTTTCTTCCCATGTGGACGCTTGGAACAAATTACGGGTGCGTTCGATTGACCGTATTCCGGAATAGGAATACTTGGGATAGAAGTTAGAAATCCTTCGCTTTTAGGAGATTCACATTAAAATTGTCAAACACCTGCTAAAATGATATTTTAATTAAACATATATTTATTATCCTAGTTGCTTCAAAACGACAGACATACAAGCTGTGGTGAGCTTTTTTGATTGATCTGACTTGGATTATATATTGAGCATCCAAACACTTCACAATAGATGTGGTACAATATGATATTTTAGAGTACCCTAATCGATCTGCAATATGTAACTGTTCAGTCGCCCTATGGAGAAAAAGTGCACATTTGAAGGTCGGGCTTCAACAGTACAAACTCCAAAATAATTCATAAGTCATGTTCTTGTTCTTGTAGCACCAATATTTTCAGTCCCATTATCGCTTCTAGATCATATCAGGTGAAAAAAAAAAGCTAATTTTGCGGTAAAGGATTAGGGAATCTGTAAGATTCAGTTTCTCTTAAAACCTTTTCAGGCATATAAATTTACAACATGGATTGACTGCATGCCTTTATGTTTTCTGCCTTTCCCCTTCACCTGTATGCGGATACAATCAGATCATTTTAACCTCTTTCAAGAATGGGTCATTCAGCCAAGGCGAAAAAACGTTTATTCATTCTTCACATTTGAAGAAGCAGACCGTTAAAGGAAGCTTGTCATCCAAATTACGGAAGTGAATGTTGTAGATTCAGTCGTCTAAATGGAATCTTTCCTTGCGTTATGAAGTCCTTCGTCGTCAAAACTCACTTGGAGTTCGGAGTTGTGTTCGGTCTGATAGCAGAATTCCATTTCAGTAACCTTTACGTGATATTGTCAGATCCCATGGAAATCAGTTTATCAGTTGCTCTGGAAAGTGCCTCTTATTCTTACGCCTGTAACCTCCTACGTGACTTGTCACTTAAGCTTTCCCTTCAGACTAGCAGTGTTTGTATGGAAAATTGATTATAGTGCTCTTATCATAAGATGGACATAAAAAAAACAAATAGGTCAGATGGCATGAACGATGGAATTAGTCGAATTAACCATCGTCCAAACATTCGAACCCCCTAAGTTTTCTCTCACAGCATTATTATATGAATGGCTGAAGTATTGTAGAGATGTAACTTTCCTTTCTGTGCCACCTCTGTTTCCCTGGTTATCGCTCGACTTGGTGAACATGAGAGAGTACAGATCAACTCGTGAAGGGGGAAGGTAGGGCGGAAGCTTGGTGAAAACATCTTACAGGCTCAAAATACCCGAGGTTAGTAGAGATGGTGTTCCGGCACGTTTAAATCACGTGAAAGAGCAATTAAAAAACTAAGAACTTTGTCCTTCCATTGCAAACTTAAATGAGATCAAGACATGTCAAGAGGCAGACGGCTGTCGCCCAATGCCAATTAGAAAGCTTGAAATCAGACTTACTTGTTACAAGACTCATTAACCCAATGTTACTTTCATGCAATTAAGTTAAAACAATGTCGTCTCCATTTTAAGTTCCGCCACTTATGTAGCACCCCTACTGAGAGATTTTCTTGTTTATCTGGTGAATGTGTTCCCTGAAATTAAGATCAGCATCTATTACTACTCCGAGATGTTTGGTATGATCCTTTTGTTTAATTTGCGTTTGGTGTAATTTTAGCCGGTTTTTTTTTTCTGAAAAGGGTGGAAGATAACAAAATTCGTGTGATCACTGAATATTCAAGGACAGTTTGTTAGCACCAAGCCAATCGTCGACATATTTCGATTCTTGATTCACTAATGTTTCTAAGGAATTGTTTGTTGTTATTACTGCATCAACAGGTTCCACTTCACGGTGCATGAGATACCATTAAGTAGAGAGCAAAAATATGGACTTAGAAACGGAGAAAATGAACCCCAGATGAATGAGTATAATTCATGCTCAAATGGCCCACTAAGAGGTAGAGCGTTCGGTGATACAGGGCATGGTTGTCGTCATTGAGCAATAATGCCGCCATTGTCAAGATTTTTTTTTTCATCTATCAACGTTAATAAATTTACCTTTCTAAGAGGCTGGAGGGGATCTTTGTTTTTTTCTTGGAATGCACGCAGACACCTAAAGGTAGAGCAAGCACTGTTTATTTACACCATACACCTCTCCCTGAATGAAAAGCTGTGACTATTGGACTTTCACTCTCCCTGGAAGCTACAGTGATCCCCAGACCTATACACGTTATCTTCAGAATCTTGCACCACTGATGCATGGAAATATTACTACTGCTTGATCAGTCCAGAACGAGATTGTATTGAATAATCCACAAAAGCTATACTGAGTGATCCACAAACGATTGCGCTCCATCTTACACTATTAATTTATGGAGCGATCTCATGGAACTGCTAGATCCAGAACGACATTGCATCTCATCTCAACAAAATTCCCTAATAAAAGAGATAAAAGAAGACCGGAAAAGTGGATCGACAATGACCGGCATAAATCAAACATTGACACACGAGTTCTAAGGTTAAGGGTTGCTGATGAAGTGTGCCTCATTCACGAAAAGACTAATGACCATGACCAAGCAATCCGCAATTAAAAAAGGCCCGCCCATCTAGCTGGTTGAACTCTGTGGCCGCTTGCTCCTTTTTTTCACAGGAATCACTCTACGTAAACTGGCAAGACCCTCTTTTCCGGCTACGAAACTCCTGGAATAACAGGCCTTGATGGTGGCCATTTTAGTGAAACCTCTGCAATGGATAAACAAGTTTGGAGTGATTGAACAAATTTGGAGCATTGAAGTTCGGCATTGTGAAAAACTGTCAAGAGTTGAACACAATATCACAGGCTGTGGAGAAATGTTGTGTACTTTCAACAATTACGTTGAATCATTTTTTTCTTCAATACCATGACAAAAGATAATTACTTGCAAGAGGTTGATCAATGTTTTTCCTTTAGGCAATTCAGGGGTAAAGCTCACAGAGAGGAATGATATTGATCATCATTTTGGAAGACTATGCAAATTACAGTTGTTTAGTACTGTTGTTCATTCGACGAAAAAAAAATCACAAACAGTGCAATCGCAAACATTGCAATTTATCTAGTAGCAATCTTCAATTGTTCTAGCCCGGGTTTATGTTTATGTAATCCAAGTAGATTTCTCTGTTTCCACCGACATTAATAAATGTCTCATCGCATAATGTTCATCGGTGGTCATGCCAATCTTTTCATTTCTGGATCAATACTGTGCATCAGCAAGCCAAAGAGGGCCTGAAGTTGTCTCTTTATATTTAAGGCGTCGCCGTAAGGGCGAAGGATAACAAAACTGTAATACAGGCATGTAGTTCTTAAAGAGGACTGCAGAGTCATTAGCCATCAGTCTTGGCCCTTTAAAACCTCTTAAGCATCAGTCGATGCATGGGATTCAGACCGTTAAGGCGTAAATTTTATTCAAGTTGTTTATCGTGTATGAGGATTGAAACCCTTGAAAGAGTTTTTTCTCTCAAGGACGTTGGTTTTTGCCCTTAACTATGCAACCAGGTTGGGTGTTCCCAAATCCAGTTTTGCGGTCACATGCGCGCAGTGACTGAGAAGCTTAAAAAGGCTAGTTACCTTTGGACTTTGACAGGTCGCATTCTTTGCGTTGTACATAAAGAAGTTTTCGAGTGGACCAAAATCATTCATCATGTTATGGAGATGTAAACACAGAGGTTGTTCCAGTATGTCAAAGAAGTTTCTGGTCTCGACCTTATATATTTGTCATATATTTGTGTTAACTTTGCTGAGGTTTTGTTTGAGAATTTTCCTGCCGTTATGAACGCTTTTTAAATAGTTGTTTACCTTGATCATTGTTTACGACTTGGCAATGTTTCAATTTTAATTAACTTGCCTGTTATGATTTCAAAGTAATCAACTGACGACAGAATGATCCTGTTTATGCCACTGCATAGCCCCGATTATTTTTCTGACAAAGATATGAAAACACTTCGTCGAAATATCACTTCTCTGACACTTCGAAATCTCGCGTTTTGAGAATATGAGCAAACTATCTTGCGATAAATATCTTCAGATACTTTCATTTGTGTAACTTTACTCAAGAACTGAATATAACTTGGATCTCAGCCGGGTTCTCAGCATGTGGGCAGGCTCAAGGCAACATTTAGGAGAACATTTCGTTGATGGACAATAATTTTTATATTAAGTCTAGCCCAGCTTTATATAAACAAGGTTTTAGCTTGGCTCAGTAATATCGATTAAGATGGATGAATTCAACATTACGACAAAAAAGAAGTTTGACGAAGGGCATTAACGGAGCAGACTTAGAATTTTTTCCTTTCTCACCAAACAATCTTGGGAAATTATCTTTTTCTTATTCTATGTGATTAAGCGGTTAGCTCCCCGGCATTTCTTCAGAAATTGAAGTCGCACGCTTCCGGAGTAGGAATTTTAGAAAGGCTGGCTTGCTTGTGCCATTGAGTGCATGCGAATTTTAAGCCCCATAGATCTGCTCTTAAACCGAAGATAAACACACGGCATTGCATTAGCCACCAAACTATTCATTTTGCCTTTTTCCATTGATATTTGAAACATATTAACCCTACACCATTTAACAAAATGCAGTTTGAAATGAATTTAGAATATAATTGAACCCCTTTATTTCAAACTCGGGTATTTCGAAGAGGCCCTCCCAAGGCTTTTGAGGAACGAGAAAACATAGCATAGAAAACATAGCTAATTTGAACTTGGAAACAGGGGAACGAAAACAAAATAACTTAAGGACAAGGGAACGTAAACAATTTTAGAGATCAAAAAGCTGGGAAAACGTTTGAAAGAAATTTCGGAAACAGCCTGGGAACACAAGCAAATTTCTAAACGTCCATTTATCCCTTCGGTTTTGCCGGGGTTTTTTTGTTTGTTTAATTCGAACTCGGTTATTCCGAATTCTGCTTTTATTCGTACTAATTTTTGTTTCCCATGAATTTGATTCAAGCCTTTTATTTCCAAGTTTAGTTAAAAGGTGGTTGACAAACTCCAGAGACCTTCAGACGATGTCGTAATGCACAGTGACAGTTGTCTTTGTCCATGCACAATCTCAGTGACAGTCCCGTAAATGAACCACAATTATATAAAGAGTTCTCAAACAAAGATTTATGGCAGGAAAGACAGTGGATTTTGAATTCCTCTTTACACTTCTATATTTGCAGATGAAGTTACCACCATTGTTCTTGTTGAAATAATGAAAATATATAATGTGACATCAGCTGTAGTTAATGCGTGAAAGGCCAACCAGCGTCAAGATATATTCGGTGAATGTACAGTATTATATGCTGAACCGTTTATTTCGAGCCCTCGCTAATTCGAACTATTTTCTCTTTCACTTGCGACATCGAATTAACGGGGTTCAACAGTACATGAAATGCCATATATTCTAATGCACTTTTGACTGATGTTTTTTTTAACAAGTCTGTGAAACTTTGTTTCGAGAACTCCCAGCGTGGGGCTAAAGTGTTTGAGCAAATGGGTGTGCAAACAAACAAACGTTTGTCACTATTAATAGTGCTCTTTAAGAACTAAATGTATTTCAGTTTATGTCACTGTTTACCCTCATCTCGACACCTATTAAATATGTGACGATTTCAAGCCCTCTATGACTAGAGATGAACCAACTTGTATGATTTAAGATTGTCTGTTAACTATCTAGATTCGTCTGAGAGGTGAGCCATTAATGAATGCTTGTGGAAAAGGAAAATCTGCTCACAACAGAGCCACATCATTGCAGGATTGTTTCGGTGAATTGCAATAAAGAACAGATGTTAAACTTAGCCGAAGGCAGACTAAAAAAGCATTGTTGAATGTTTGCGATTTTTTTCCGTTGAATGAACACCTGAACTTAAACAGCTGTAATTTGCATAGTTTTCCAAAATAACGAATATAATCATTTATCTCAGTAGCTCCATTCTTAACCCTCCCAAAAGAGAAACATTGATCACCTCTTCCTTTAAATCATCCTTTTTTTTCCAGATGTTGAAGAATGAATAAATCTTTTTAGTAGTAGAACACAACATAATTTTGTACTTTCGTGATTTTTTGTTTCACTCTTGGCAGTTTTCCACAATGCTAAACTGTACTTCCAACCAAATTTGTTTACCCATTATAATACTTTCACTAAAATGGTCACCATTAATTTCAAGGTTCTTTCAGCCAGAATTGAAGATCTTGACTTCTACCAGAAGGGAATCATTCGTGAAGAGAAGACGCAGTCGGACACGTAGATGACCTGTTGTATACGTTCGGATACCTCTAGAAGCCGAAGTCGATGAACAGTACTTCTAGTCTATCTCTCGGCCATGGTCCTGTTTTCTGGAATAGGACACTCTTCGTCGACAACCCTTAACCTTTTGAACTCGTGCGTCAATGTTTGATTTATGCCGTCCATTTTCCCGGCCTTGTCATTACTTTGATCAGGGGCTTTCGTAACCGTCAGAGGCATTCTCGTTCTGGATCTAGAAGTACTATCATTCGTATGCATTTGTGTAAGATTCGGTACACGATTTTGTGGATCACTGTAGCTTCTGTGGAATACTCGACCTTGAACATCAGTTGTCTCTTGGCCCATTGAAACTTCTCTAGTATCAATCGAAGCATGGGAATCAGATATTGAGGCGTGAGTCACGATATCATGAGAGAAACTAACCCTTCTTGTCTTTCCTCGCAGAGGATTTGAACCCTTTGAAGAGTTCGATCTCTGAAGGACACCGGTTTCCTCGTTCCTCTGTGGCAGTGCAGCGTTAGGTGAAGACAAATGTGGCTCACTATTTCTACTCGTCAAGTTCCCTTCCTTTGATCTTTCTTCTTGTATTCGTTTGAGATTATGGTAGATTACAGAAAAGGACCTCTCTATGTCTCTTTGGTAACTTGTGTTAACGTTAGTTTTGACCTTTCTGTTGTTGAGCTTGTCCATGATGTGGCACTGTAACGACGTACAGTATCCGAGAACTGAAAAAAGAGAAAAGACCGCTCAGTTTACCGCATTACACTTGCTTCTCAGTCGCAAGTCGGTAAATAGAATACCTCAATTTATGCTTTCAAATATCAATGAAGCGAAAAGACTCTCTTAACAATTGGGCTCCCCACGCCGAGCGCCGCTTTAGACAATTGGCCGGGGCTCGTAATTGGCATTGTCGTACGCTCAGTTGAAAACCATTAACAAATCTAATCACTACATTGTTTCTGTGATAAAAAGCCATTAGGCAAAAACCAAGAAGATCTTTTCAATGTTACCTTATTCGACCAAGGCATCGTCAAGATGTTAACACGAAAGGAATGACTGTTGATTTGGCAGAGAATGAGTAAATAGACGACTTAAAAGTGACTGAATCTTAAAACACAAGCTTTGTACAATTTTAAAATAACCTCAAGGCATTTTGCATTTAAGTCCAATACGAATTGTTTTTGTTCTTTCAAGTGCACCTAGACAAGCATCAAATATTTTTCATTCTCAAGATTAACATGATCTCTCCACCGGCGATGGCAAACATGTTATGCCGCGTTTTCCTCGAGATTTCGCTCTTTTTATTCTTTATGTTTTGCACAACTAACGCGGCTTAATACACAAAAGCATCATGTAGTTGTATTCGATGACAAGACAAAGTATCTTTTATGACTGCTTTGAATTCCTAAGACGGTCATCCTTGTAAGCTCGGCCATGGGACAAATTACGGCGAGTTTGGCGAGTTCTTAAACTTATATACTTGTGGGCGTCTTCTGGCATGCAAGATGAAACCCCCTAGCTAATTCAGAGGTTACAAGCGGCATACTTAAAGTTTGCAGAGAACAATGATAGTAATAATAGCAATATTAATACAAATAATAATAATGACTAGGGTGATGATAATAATAATAAGACGAGGAACTAAACCAACTAATGACAGAAAAACTACAGCCAGACCAGGAGCCGGTTAGGGAAGGAGCGTAAACTTATGACTGGCTTTCAAATTACTATTCAAAGCCTCCTCCCTATAATTATAGTCATAAAGACTAAACTACTTACTCGATGTTCTCTCTGCTTCAGTCAAAAAGTTTTTACCAAAAGTCAT